>NC_090444.1:1256487948-1256787948 GCF_031143425.1 Pleurodeles waltl
GATATATTTGTAGTTACACTGCTGTATTTCGGTTTTATTATATGCGTGTGGATGTATACTACACTTTATCTGTACCCAGTGTTGCACCACTTACCATATAATGAATTTCTGCTTACTTCCAGTGACCATGTTGTAGGTCTTATTGATGATTTAGTAACGGAGACATCTTGTCCTTTTGTCATTGCTTATGCTTATCTCGCAACTAGATTCATTGTGAACCGGGCAACAGGCCTGCGTGATCCCATGAAACACTTCCTCTAAATAGAGATGGTAAGCCCTCCTATATATCACGAGCATGGGTTGCTACCATCCACTTTATCACTATGAGTTGCACAGTTTGTCACAATTTTTTACTTTTCATTTATATGTACTACTCTCAGAGTGTAGATGAAGTAGTTACGCAATTTATTAATCTCATTTTTTTCCCTGTATCTAGGGTGACTGATAGGAAAGGAAAGCCAGTCCGGTTTATCTCTAGTAAGTGACTAATGACGTCTTGACTGTGAGCGTTAGGTTGCAGGAGCTGATGATTTTTCCTTTGTTTTCAATTGGAGAAGTCCAATGAATAAATAGGTCCTGAAGAAGCGTCAAGGGATCCTGTTGGACCATGAGAGACGCGAAACATGTCGACCGTATATTGACCTTATACTGAGGGATTTCGGATAATTACCGTCTTCCTTTATCCTGATTTTTGTACGAGTGTCTGAGCATTACCTCTTGTTTCACTCCCTTGCTACTTTTTTAATCTTGACCAATTCCCAACAGCGAACAATAAATTATTTAGTGAGGGTTTTGAGCCAATGTTATTCTTCTCTTGTCTTTTTTCTTTCCTCTTTCTCGGACCCACACTCGGTTCCGCGGCTTCATCATTAACTAAAAGATCTCCGGCAAAGAGCCCCCCTTCGGGGGGTGCCCGTCAGGCATTGCAGTGCCGGCCTGACGAGGAGCTGTCCGATGATGAAGCATGACACCAAATGTGGTGTGTGAGGACTTGTGCTCCTGATTATCAGGACTTCTTCCCTTTCCCTTTCGCCAGTTTTGGAACAGTGTATTATATTATATTAACAAATGTGATAAGGCCACAAAAATGATAGCGGATGCATCAGTGATGTAACAAAGGCCCCCGCAGCCTCTGCGGTGTGGGTGGGGGCAAGCCTCAAGCTCCAGGGGGCCCCTCTCAGCACAGTACACTGTGCACAGGTGGCAGACCCCTGTTTGGGTCCAGGTGGGAAGAGGCCCCCTCAAGTTTCGTTACTCCACTAGCATATATTCTAAAATGTCACAAACATAACTGCTGCATGTATGTGATAGGAGGGGCAGATGATCCAACAAGCTGCAAGAAATATATTACTGAGCTAGAAACCCAAGGAATCAGGCAGAAATAAGCATTCCTGCAAAAAGCTCATTACAATTCCAAGGTAAAATGTTTATCAGCAGTGCTTATTGGAAAAGACAAATGCAATACATGTAACAAACGTATCAACAAATGTTTCTTGCTCCAAGAGACCCCAATCAATAATTGTAAAATATAGAACTGAGGGGCATTTCTACTACAGAGCACCAGAACATCCTGGGGAATGGATACACATAGCTGACTTGCAATATCAGGACGTGGCACAAATCTTCCCAAGAGCAGATGACTCAAGAATTGCTGAGAAATGTGACTATCTGCCCCACAGCTTGACAAGCGCTCCAAGTTTGTCAACTGGAAGCTTTCATGCTATGGCTAACACTAATCAGCAAATCTAGCCTAGGGTCTCCTGTTAAATCCAGGAATGCTAGCCATGTATGACCCCGGACGCAGCAGCATCACAGGAACAAGGAAACAGGCAAATTGCTACCTGTGCCAAAGGTCCACTACTGGGGACAAGAGTGTTGGATTCTCAAAGTCATAATAATGTTTCAGGACACGGACCCAGGGCTGAGTAGCAATAAACACAGTACCATTACCCAACGCCATGATTTCAGAGTTGATCAGTAGAAAAATCCTACTCCCAGACAGCAACACCGAGCTTTGACCGATCAAGGCTCGTTTAAGAATTCGGGAGTTCTTTCTGGAGAAAAACTTAAACAGTTTAATAGAATTCTCTCTGTGCTCCCGGTGAATCTGAAGGTACACAGTACCTACTAAAAAAAACAAGCCTAAAAGACATGGTTGCCACTCCTTCAGGCATACACGATCAAAAAAAAAACTGTTACTCATTCATATATTGTTTGAAAACTTGTGAAATATTTTCTTCCGAAGTGTTTTTCTATTTACAAATTAAAAAACTACCAACCTCATTTTTCGTCATCAGAGGTCTCGACCACCAACAAAAACAAAAGGTTACATGTGTACTGCTGAAAGGCAGTCATTTTACTGCCAGCTGCATCTTCTTCCAGCTACTCCTTACAAGGCAACTGCAACAAACTAGCCGCTATGTTTGCTCGTTTTATGTCTTACATTAGGATCCACAGGGTCACAGAATGATTATAGAAATTAGTTATAAAAAAAAAATGGGTTTCATGCCGGATTCCTCTTTTCCCTTCCCTCTCTTTCTGCTCTTCTTCTACCCCCTCAGAAGGATGTGGGCAAACCGACGGCACGGAAGAGATGAAGAGGACTTAAAAAAAGTTATAAAGTAACAGATTAAAGATTTCTTTTCAGCCCTACCCGCTGGTCACTGACTGAACTGTTGCATGTGTTTACCAACATGGTCTCTTTGTGAACATGTGCTTTATGTAACAAAAAAAACAAAGAGAAAACAAAACGCCAACAAAGCAATTCCAACTATTAAGTGCAACATATTAACAGTAAGATTGTACCGGCCGTTTAACCTTCAGCAGTGTCCACCCCTGTGTTAATTTAATTAAAATTTGCATTTCGTCCCTATTTCTAAGATGACCAGGGAAATGTAATATCACTACATGACTGGGACTAAAGAAATGAATTATATATTTTCCATGTGAAATTAAGCGCTATTAAATTTTTGAAATATTTCCACAACTATATACATCAGTGACACTGTGGCTGAAAAAAATAGTCTCAGTCTTCGACTTGCAATCAAAATTGATTTGCTTCTTTTGTATGTGTTTGTTGAATATGTAGTGGTTAAACTCTGAAGGTTAAACTGCCATTCATGTAATTCTGAAATGTTGAACCGGTTGGTGTGAATTTCATAACAATGAATGGGGGGATGTCTACGAAGTGTCAATGTGTGAACTCGAGAAGCAAAAAAAACAGTAGTCTGTGCTACACTTCCCAGCTTTGTTTTTCTTTGTTGATAGTTTTCCAAGAGACCCTGGAATGAATATGTTCACAACCAGCTACATTTTGAAATGTTAAATAATAGTTGTACGTTTAAACGACCGACTCGGTAAAATGTAAACATGTTTTATTGAATTAAAGTGCAATCATACTTTTGTTGCTTTTCTTCTAATTCTTGGTGATTATTTTTGTTGCAATGACAAATCTTTTTTTGTTTTTGCTTTGGTGGTTGCATTTTTAATAGTCCTTTTCGTAGCAGAAGTCTTGAAAATCACGTCAATGAAGCGGTGTGGCCTCACTTTTCGCCTCTACTTTGAAAGCACTCGACAAAATGTTAGCTGACTAGAATAGAACATTAGGACTCTGAGGGATTGTGTGTTCAGCCCCAAGGGCGGACGCAACTACTCTCTATTATTTCGAAAGAGCATTGCTGCACCCACGTGATTAAAAAAACATAAGAGAACCAAAAATTATTTTGAAGTCTAAATGTCAAGAGTACATTTCCAGTCTTCGCTACAAAATAACACTATTAAACACGCTTTCACTGTTTATATAATGTAAAAAAAAGAAGATGTATTGCTTTCAGTTATCGCTTAATAAATCTTAAAGCAGCACACGCACGGCACCTTTTTTTAAAGACATTGTGTACTGTAAATAAATTCGGAAGCCTCCAGAAATGTGGGTGACAAAAAAATGTTTGGCATTCAGAAGAGCAGAAGAATGTCTGGCAAACCATCCATCCTCATAGCAAGAAGTATTGTAAAAGTAATGCAGACGGTATGTGTAAGTTAGAACAAAACTTTGTACAAAATATGTCTAATTTAAATATTTTAGAATCTGATATAGACAAAAGTGTCTGATCACGGCTGTAATTCATTCTGTGCGCTACAACTTCACTATCAACTCGCCTTGGAGGTGTAGAAAAGATTTAGTTCAGGTCCAGTTAAAATGTTATCCGTTCTGAACTACTAAAAGCTGGCACATTCCAAAGCAGCTCCTGGTATTGCAAAAGGCAAGCGCTTCTGACAGACACAACAGTGCAGGCGGGGGAGGGAAGGGGCGTGGCCTGTGGACCGCTGAGTAAGCTGCTCCCTGCACACTATCCTGCAGCCACAGTGGGTCAGAGGTCACCGGTGCCCGAGAGGCCTGGGAGCTGAGCGAGCGCCGTCTCACACGCTTGCTGCTCTCCTCATCACCCTTCTCTGAAATTCACAACCCAAAAAAGCAAATTCGATGTTTTTCTCGTGCAAATATACACAAAATAACAAAAAGAACAACCGTATGTGAAAGCCCCCTACAAAAATACACAAAAGGGGTCAAGGGTGCTGATTCCAAGCACTGGGGCCGAGGATAACCGATCTTCGCGGAACGCACAGGAAATCAATTAACTGTATTCTTTATTAGAAAAGGTAGTAACGGAAGGTTTTTTTTCAGATGTCTGCACGCGAACACGTAAGACAATCGAATTTCACGTAAATAAAATCACATAATGTATACGTTATCGGTTCAAACGTCCAATGTGCCAGTTTGTTATTTACCTGGAAAAATAAGCAGTGTATGCGGTCTAATTGGCACTTATTTCCCCCATGCACAAATAAGACTAAAAATAAACCCTGGAGTTGGGAAAGGCTAATACACCTTTGCGCCTTTTCAACTTGAAATACTGCAAATTCGTGCAGCATTGGTGATATTGGGTGAGAGCGATGAATTCATATTTTGCCAAAGATATGGCGCACACCTGGCCACCAATACATCCTCACCAGCTGCCAGCAACAATCTGGGCCAAGCAGACCGTGCTGCAACAGAGTGCAGCATCATCGAATGTGTCGCTGATGTGTAACGTGCCAGTGCAATCACAGACCTCCTTGTATGGGCAGCGAGGTGCAGATAACGGTGCACTGCCTGCTGAGGCACGCGCGAGGTTCCGCGCGCCGCTTACATAGCAAGTTCGGCGTGTTTGCGCGAGCCGCAGTGAGGTGCAGGGAGGCGAGCGCGCGCGCGCGCTGCGGCCTCCGGTTGTAAGAATGAGAAGGAAAGTGTAATCCCTGGGCTGGGGCGAGATGCCGGCCTCGGGATTGGACGCCGATGATCTCACGCTCACCGGAGCCTGCGATAGAGACACCAAAAATAGCCTGATCCTGAAAAGGAGAGAGAGGAGATGTTGCACAGTCAGCCGCCGCAGAGCGCAAGCAGACACATTGCCAGTATCGTGGATAGAGCCGCCCGGGGGCTTCAGGTGCCCTCAGAGCGGGGGCTCCAGTACGGCTTAACACACAAAAGGCACGTTCAAAGTGCAAACCCCATTTTGCATACTTACTGCAGAAGCTGTAAGCAGGGGCAAGCAGGGTCCGGGGAATACACCCCCGTAGAAAGGCGTTGAGCATAAAAATCTCGTAAGGGAATATAAAAAAAGGCGTGCACGTCTGTTTTTATATCCGCCCGGGAAAAAAGTATATATTTAATTAGCTTTTCTTTAAATGAATTGGTAATGCAGTGCAAGAAATGTTTTTTTTTTAAACAACACATTGCAGTTGGGCGTGTGTACACAGAATTTCTATTTGTCTGTTCTAAAAGAGCGTGTTTCATGCACATTTAGTTGCGAGCGGAGTCATATACGGGCTAAGCGCGGCGCCCGCGCTCCACCGCCGGCCTGTGGGGCTCTGGCGCGGTCCGCGCTGACCTTTCAGTTTTCGTGCAGTCAGCATATGACAGGTGCAGTGACGGCGCGGGGCGAGAGCGGTGCGGGCTGCAGCCTCACTCCGTGATCCAGCAGCACTCGCTTCCATGACACAGCTGAAGGCCACACGGGAAAGGATGCGCCGCACACGCCAGGCCCCCGGGGACAGCGTCCGCGATGCACGTGTCCGGACATCGTAAACATCAACTCCGCACGCACCGCTACGGCGAGTTTAATCACTTTGAAATTCGGACCCAGTGTCCGATTCCACCAGAAACACCGCACTTCAGCCATCACCGAGAGGCAAACGAGACCCGAAAAAGGGGCTGTTGTTCAGACCCATTTTACACATGACATGCAGGGCGATGTAAACAAAGCAGCAGGAGGCTCCTCCGAGGTGGGAAGCACCTCGCACGGGCCAAAAACGGACCTGGCCATACCCTTGCAAACCGAAGAGAAAATATCAAAGCAAAAACCAACTCCTTAATAGTGATTTGTAACACCGGATGTCCGTCTCGTCAACCACACGAGGTTCCGTGCCCCCCGCACACCCACAGCCCTGACAGATCAGACAGCTGCCCCAGCCTATGAATAGCCAGTATGATCGATCAGCACAGTGTAGTGCAGGCAGGGTGGCAATGAACTCTAGGGGCAGGAGGAGGTGAGGGGGCAAATCTGTTAAAGGTCTCTCAATGTGACAGCTGCTTGCACAAGAGCCGCACAACAACAGGAGGCGGGCGCACGCCCGAGTTATTAATGCGCCGCCCCTCCCCCCTGCTGCTGCTCATGAAAACATCCATCAGCATGCAGCGAACCAGCCAGGGCATCCCTGCCGCCCCCACGCCCGCAGGCCCAGCCGGGGCAGCGCTTCGAAGACCTGCCCTGGGGCACACCGCAACCCCGAGTAATAAAAATCACGGGCACCACAGCCCGGGGAGTGTGTTGGGGGTATAACCCACATGCATGAGTATAAACATCCAAACAGCAGGGTGTTTTTATATTTAGCAGTAGCCACTCACAGTGAGTGAAGTGCCCCCCTCCCCCGAAACTTGCATTTCATCTACAAGCGGCCACATGAAGAACACACCGAGACCAGAACGCAGTGCTCAGCAGCGTCAAATTCATACAATAGATCTGTCTACTAGCGGCTACTCGCATAGAAAACAACCCGACATTCCCATGCCCCACATTTCAACACAACACACTGCAATAAAAAGGAGGAGGCAGGCGTTACTCACCAGCGGCACATCCAGATTTCACTTTCAGTTCTCACCCTGCTGCTGTCCGAAGGGCAGGGGGCTGGAGACGGCTAGGGTGGTTTCTATTTGTATTGTTTTTGGTTATTAATAATAAGAGAAAGACCTTGTCACATGGCAGTGTGTGTATGTGCGTGTGCATGCCCTCTACAGCCCCGGGGTGCGTGAGCTGCCCTCGGATGCTCCCTCCCAGCCGGTGAGAGGGAGGCTGCAGAGTTGCGGCTGGTACTCCTCCCCTCTTGTGGTTTGCTTCCTCCGTGGCTCTCACTACAGAGGGGCTGTGGCTGCTGCAGGGCGCTTGTTGTTGTGTGTAAATGGTGGCTCGGGCGGCCGCTCCTCCCGCAGCGCGTGCGGATCCTCTCTGATTGTTACTCTCGCTGCCCGTCCCTGCCGCCCTCCCCCGGCGGCGGCTGAACACGCCTTCCGCCCGCTCCTCAATCGCTACATTGTTGACATTCGCAAGGTGACGTCACCCCCGCCAGCGCTCCATTCACAATAAACTTTACGCTCAGAGGGGAGGAGGGGGGGATGAAGCAAGGGGCGGGTGAGAAACTGGGTGGGGCAGAGACGTGGAAACGAGACTGGCGTCGCCGGGCTAAAAGGGGAAAGGACTAAGGACACCGTGGCCGCTCTGTGCAGAAGGGTTTTACCGAGGGGGCGGGAAACTTGCTGAAATAGGTACAAATAACCATGTTTCGGAAATGTGAATGTAATAGGAGCCATTTTTATCCAACGCTTTAAATGTCTTTCTGATTTATACAGGAAAACATGTTTGAAAATGAGTGAACTCTTCAGGTGTTTGTGCAATAATATGCCATTATTTTAATGTATTAGTTTTGTTTAATTTGGTTCTAGGGCTCTTTAATGCTAACATGTATCCCATACGTTTATCTGGTAAGCATGTCATTCCAAGATGGCCGTTGCGTTGAACAAGCCTTGAAATAATTGTACATGATGTTCTTCCACAGCACCTTACTTCTTTGCTGGCTTGCTGGTGCTTGTTCTAGCCCCTGCCTCTTCCCTTCTTCACGCCAGACACACCGTTAAATTACTCAAAAATAGTAAATAATACAAATAACGACTGATTCTATAGTGCCACCAAATGGGTTTTGCACATGGTCGAAGTTTTTTGAGGATCTCTTAGAGAAGCATGTCCATAACTGGCAACTGAATGAGGGAGTGGAGAGCTTGTGCGTTTGCCACACTTTGTCAACTTTGTAAAGTTTTTGAAAAGGAGAGCAGATTCGCAGTTGAGTCCCTATACCTTGCTTTAAAAGTGTAGCAGCACAACTTTCAGTTTGGGATTCTGGTGACATAGGAGGATGTTAAGTCTCACAACGTTTGCCACCAGTAATTACAACACATTTGGCATTAGTGGAATATGTAACCCAAGAAATGTACAATGAATAAAGGACATCAAAATGTAGATTTTCCTAGTTCATGACGGAAAGTCTTAATTTTATTAAAGACACGGAGGCGAGTATTATGCGTTCTCTTCTTGCTTTATTAAAACACAGCAGTCAAGACAAAAAGACTACAAATCCCAAGTGGCTAACACAGACAGCCAATGGGATTGAAAACGTAGTATAGAACAGGTTGACCAATAGCAGTATTCCCCATGCTATTGTGACGTCACTTGACTGCAAGCAGCCCTCTTTTCTTGCAAATAAAGTCAATTGCTGAATAGAAGTGGAAACAGCGTACAAAGAATAAACAATGCCATAAGAAAAGCAAACACATCAGAAGTAAAGTCCAAAAGTCTACAAATGAAGGCATATTCGGTGAAGCCAGAACAGGATCCTGAACTTGTAGTGAGTGAAGGATTCGCCAGAAGTGAGGATATCATATTAGGATGCTGATGGAGTGGCCAGACTTGGCGCTGAAAGAAAGGGAGGGAGAACAGTATTTATTACCAGAGGTGGGATAATACTCGCCTCCGTGTCTTTAATAAAATTAAGACTTTCCGTCATGAACTAGGGAAATCTACATTTTATGACAAGACCGGAGGCTCCTATTATGCGAGTTTAAAGCATATTAATTACATTAAATGAAAGATCATCAACAGGTTTACAATAAAAGACTCTAAATGTATTGTCATTAGACCAGTCTGCAGATTTTAGAATATCCTCTAAACGGGAACCCGCCCAGAAAGCTTTGGAAGCCATTGCCCCTCTGGTAGAATGAGCTCCAAATCTGGAAATATCGATACCAGCTAGGGACATAATCCATTTCACCCAACGAGCTAAAGTGGCAGATGAAACCGGGTGGTAAGGTTTCCTAAAAGAAATAAGTAGTTGGGAGGAGGATGTTCTCAAATCTGCAGTCTTTTGTTCATAAACTTTAAGGCATTGGCCTACGCATAATTTTGGTTGCTGTGGAAAATAAGGATAAAAGACTGATGATAAACTGGTTTTGGTACGTCGAACAACCGAGAATAATACCCCCGAAGGGGTAAATTGACGGTTGGAGACGTCAAGTGCATTTACATCAGATAAACGTTTAATAGAGATTAGACATAATAACATTGTTAACTTAGCAGATAACATTTTAAGAGATAACAGCGTGTTATCCGGCCATGAAATTAAAAACTTCAGAACAACATTAACATCCCATAAATGATTGTATTTTGGCAGAGGAGGTTTGGAAAAAGTTACTCCCTTTAGTAATCTGCACACCAGTGGATGCTCGCCTATGGGTTTACCGTTGACCTGGATATGATTAGAAGAAATAGCCGACCTATAAAGGTTAATGGTACGAAAAGCCTTACCTTTACTAGCTTCTGCGGCTAGGAAGTTAACTACGAAAATCACATCTGCTGAAAAGGAATCAAGTTGCCTTCCCAAACACCAGCCGTCCCATAAAGCCCAGGCTGCTTTGTAGGCTTTCTTGGTACCTGGGGCCCATGAATTTGAGATGTATTGAGAAGCTTCTGACGAAATGACAGGGCTAGATTGGGGATTCCTGAGATCTTCCAGGCGGACAGAGTGAGGATATTGTCTACAATGAGGGGATGTGGACGTTGAAAAGGGTCTAAGAGTAAGTCTGGGAAGGAAGGGATTAACAAGGGAAAGTCCACTGAAAGTTCCAGTAGAGTAGGGAACCATACTTGGGATTGCCAGAACGGGACGATGAGAATAAGGGATGCATTCTGACGTCTGGCCTGAGCTAAAACTCTGTTGATCATGATGAAGGGGGGAAAGGCGTAATTGAGGGAGAGAGACCAATTTTGAGAGAAGGCAGCTGATGCCAAGGCTAATGGATCTGGACGCCAACTGTAAAATTGGGGAAGCTGAGTGTTCAGACGGGATGCAAACAGATCTATGGAAAACGGACCCCATAAAGAATGTATGTTGTGGAAAACTGAAGGATGAATTTTCCAATCGCTGGAGTCTCGGAGGTGGCGAGAATGCCAGTCTGCGATTGAATTGAGAGCTCCGGGAAGGTACTCTGCATGAACCGAAAGATGGTTTAAAAGGCAAAATTCCCAAAAACTCTTGGCCAGATCCGCCAAAGGTTTTGATTTTGTGCCTCCAAGATGATTTATATACCTGACTGCAGAGATGTTGTCCATCCTGAGGAGTATTGCGCAATGAACTTTGTGCTTTGCTAGGCTTCTGATTGCAAAGGAGCCGGCAAGCATCTCTAAACAATTGATATGCAATTTGGACTCCTCGGAAGACCATGTACCTCCAGTCGATATGGGACCACATCGGGCCCCCCAGCCCAGACGACTTGCATCGGATTCTAAGACAAGATCTGGGGCTGATGGAAATATACTTTTTCCGTTCCAAGCGTCCAAATGGTCTATCCACCATTGAAGCTCTGTTCGGGACTCTACGTCTAAGGGAATGAGATCGGAGTAAGATAGGCCTTTTCTTAAGTGTTGAATCTTCAGTCTTTGAAGGGAGCGGTAATGAAGGGGTCCTGGAAAAATGGCCTGAATAGAGGAGGACAGCAGGCCCACTAGTCGAGCTAGGGTTCTGAGAGAGATGAGAGAGCTGCGAAGAATTTGCAGGATCTCTGACTTTATGGATCTTATTTTTGATGTGGGAAGAAGGAGAGTAGCAGAAATGGAATTGATTTGAAATCCTAAGAATTCTATGGTTTGGGAAGGGGTTAGTAGTGACTTCTCTCTGTTTATTATAAAGCCTAGATTCTCTAAAAGAGAGGAGGCTGTTTGTAAGTGGAGTAGAAGAATTTGAGGAGATTGGCTTAAAATTAGGATATCGTCCAGATAAATTAGAAGCCTTATGCCCTGGGATCTTAGGAAAGCCACCACGGGCTTCAATAGCTTGGTGAAACACCAAGGGGCAGAAGATAGACCGAAGGGTAGAGAGGTAAAGTGATAGGTTTGGTCGAACCAATGGAATTGAAGGAATCTCCTGGAGTCTGGATGTATCGGGACGACTAAATAGGCATCCTGGAGATCCAGTCTGACCATCCAATCGTTTTGAAGAAGTATGTCCCTGAGGTGCAGAATTGTTTCCATTTTGAAATGTCTGTACACCACAAATTGGTTGAAGTGCTTTAAATTGATGACTGGACGCATCTTTTTGTTCTTCTTTTGAACTAGAAAGATGGGGCTGGTAAATCCCAAAGGATGTGGTTGGGTGACTGAAATTGATTGTTTTAGTAACAGGGAATCTACCTCCAGAGAGATTAACTGGATCATTTCTGTGGAGAAATGGGGAGGAGGAGTGTAAAATGTTTGAACTGGGGTGGAATACAGTTCTATTGTGTAACCTTGCACAGTATTTAGAACCCATACATCCGCTGTAATTGTTAACCAATTTGAAAGAAAATGGCAGATGCGACCCCCGGTTGGAAAAGCACCAAGCTGAGGGCTTACCTGCAGGATTGGAGGCTTTGGAGTGTCTGAAGGATCTGGAACGATAGCCTCTGCCGCGCTGGGGATAGAACTGCGGCCTAAATTCGTGTTGGTAGGAACCATAATATCCTCTGGAGCCTTGGTTGACGGAACCTCGGCCGGTAAAGCGGCCCCTGCCTCTACCGGCCCTGGCAAAAACCCGTTGGTTAAACATTTTCCTCATAGACTGTTGTGCTTTGTCTAATGAGGTAAATGTGGCCACGTATTTGCTGAGATTTTTGATGAAAGAATCACCAAACAACTGTCCCTCGGTATGGATTTGGGGTTGGACCGTTGCCAGATTAATCAATTTAGGGTCCAGTTTAATCAGGAGGCCTTTACGTCTCTCATGTATGAGGGCGGAGTTAGCATTCCCCAACAAACAGAAACAACGTTGGACCCATAAGGATAACTCTTCTGGGTCTAGGAAACTGCCATCCAGCCTGGCTGATTCAATCATGTCAAAGATTCTTGTAAGTGGACCTATGACATCCAGTAGTTTGTCCTGGCAGGACGACCATGCCTTATCAACTCCCTTACGAGGGTCCTTGCCCTGCTTAGTACAATTTTTTAACATCTGTTCATCAATGGAGGGAGTGGAAGTAGCTTTGTGTGGAAGAAGGGGACGTGGACATTCGGACTTGAGCTTGGCTCTGGTCTGCTTGTCTAAGGGAGAAAATAATTTCTGAGCCACGTAACGCCCAACATGGTCAGCGGGGAGCCATTCGGTGGCATTGGGTCGAAGTATGTTGGAGGGGTCAAACATGGGAAACCCTTCTGAGTCGAACAAAGGGGGAGAAACAGAAGTACCTTTGGATTTCTTGGGAGGAGGTGAAAACGAATCCGTGTCGTCTTTGTCAGAGACATAAAAATCTGAATTCGCAGTTTCCTGAGTGAACTGGGCAGCCGGGGGTTAACTACCAAGAAGGGCTGGATGTAAACAAGGAAGAACCCTCCTACGCGAGGGCGGGGCCGGGGAAATTGCTGTCAAGGAGCAGGAAATCAGCCGATAAAGGTACACGGCGAAGCGAGGTGAGGAAGCGTTTCAGGGCGCTCCGTAGGCTATTCTCCGTTCGCGTCAGGCAACCGAGTGATGGTTGGACCTGAACGTGAGGGGAATCCTCTAGGGAGCGGCGCGCACGGCGCGCGTTGCGCATACAAAAATAATTGGAATTCCTGCCTCGGGAGCACTCGGTGAGTGCTGCCGAGGACAGGAAACAAAACACGAGCGCCTATGAGGAATAATGCGGCAACATGCCGACAACATCAAAATACACTAAGTACATATGCATGCCACGTAATAAATATATATAATAAAGATAAGACGATAGAAAAGCGTGACTTATCTTGACTGCAGCAGCAAGAAAAGAGGGCTGCTTGCAGTCAAGTGACGTCACAATAGCATGGGGAATACTGCTATTGGTCAACCTGTTCTATACTACGTTTTCAATCCCATTGGCTGTCTGTGTTAGCCACTTGGGATTTGTAGTCTTTTTGTCTTGACTGCAGTGTTTTAATAAAGCAAGAAGAGAACGCATAATAGGAGCCTCCGGTCTTGTCATAAAATGTCAGATAACTATACTAAGTTTTTTACATCTGAAGTCAGAAGATAATGCAAATTGAAGTGTACACTGATTAAAATACTGAGTAAATCTTAGGTTGACTGCGCTGGCAGAACATGGGCAGCCTTCTCAGCTCTCAGCAACTGCTCCGGACAGTAGTTAATTCCACTCATTTACTGTGTCGAGCCTTCCGTGGTACAGAGGCAATGCAGAGTCAAGCTCTCGTCTTCAGCCCATTCTACCAACTCCTTGTGCCACATTGAGGCTTTCGGCGGGTTGTGCGATTTCCACTGCATTGCAATATTTCTTTATGTGGATAATAGAGTTAAGCCTTCAAAATTGCCTTTTTCAATTTAGGCCTTGTTAACTCAAGCAGACAGCGTTCAGATTTAAAGGCCATTGCTCCTTCCACAAGATGCACAATTTTATCTAAGAGGACATGCCAATACCGCTGTACAGAGAGATAAGACCAGAAAATATGTATAAAATTGGCCTCTGAGGTGACACACCAGTGGTGTTAGCGCATCGGTCCTTAATAAGTAAACTTACAAGGGGACGCGTATAGGTCGATGAACCTTTTGACTCGTTTAAGATGTTCTTACTATAGCTTCAGAGCTGAAACAATAATCAGTACACAATAATCAATAATCATTAGCCAATCAAATCAATGGAGTCAGTAATTATCACACATCATGACCTTTCAGCCACGAATAACCACACCTTTAGTAAACATTTAGTACGTTTATTTCCCTTATATTATTAATGCTAAAGTCATGTAGATTAATCTCAAAATCAAATGAAACACATATAAGAACAATACTGGTTGACCAAAGCAATGGAAGAAACGCAATCTAACCAAGGCTTGAATCACAATACATTCTAAGGCAACAGTACAGATCAATAGCAGAGTCAGCTTCAATAGTGATATGGCATACATAGAATTCAGCAAGATAATTCGTCAAACATTAGTCCCTGTAAATTGTCAGATGTCATGTGAATACCCTCATCTAACCCAGATTAGCATCAGCATGTTGGGCTTCATGCAAAACAATTTAGAACACAAATTTTGGAAAAACATCTAACTAGGGAAAACTCTACAAACAACACAGTTGGTACCTAGAAAGAAAAGGTATAAAAATGCAATTCAGTCACATTGTCATATCTACCTATCCATGGCATGGGTCAGCAAGCAGAATCAGTCTTCGTCCTCAGGTCATGAATCGATCAGCAAAGCAGTAGGCTCTCAGTCAGAGAGTATGGGCCCAATGACATAATCTCAAATCTCTTCTTCTCTCAATATTGCATTACTGGGTAAGATCTGCCTCAAATCTGGTCTGAAGTATTTTCCCTCTGTCAAGTTGTTATATCAAAGTCACCCAAACTATCCCCTAATTCCCTATTGGTCAGTTAATCGTACGTTATTACTCTACCCAATAATTTTTCTATACCAAATCTATGAATTCTAATATTTCTTTCTTCACACAGCATTGATTGGTCCGGATATCCTCATCATCGGCTCACCAGGTATCGAAATTTTTTCATCTTCCTCTCCAGTCAGTGTCTTCATTGTTTGCGTCCTGGGAAAGAACCTCTTGCACACATTACTCACAGTTGTTACACTTTTAAGGAGACTGTCTCCTGTTAGTTGGTTCTCATGGAAAGCTTCTGCCAAGCATTTTTAATTACAGTTAATTCACTCTGTCAGCATTTTGTTAACCACTAAGAAATACAGCTTCTACATGAGGCCTGGCAAAACTAAGCCAAGACAATCGCTGAGTTAAGGCCTACAATAAATAAGCTGAAGCATACTACATAACCTTAAATACGACATATTACTACATTAATCTAATACATTTTCAATATTTCATAAGTATTAATCATTAATTAGTACATTTCGTGAACATTGGTGGACATTCTTCGAGATCACAATTTCAAACGTGTACATTTTGTTTCTCTACGTTATTCATTTCCTACATAATTCTTTATTCAAAATACATAAACACTCATAAATAATTTCTAATTAAGACACCTGCCTCAGAAGGGGCATGTCAGCACTATGGGGAGAAATTTATGAAGTTGGCCTATGCTGTTTATCTTCCACTCATGAACTGGTCTATGAATTTGGAAACTGCAGCTTTTCTAGGGGACAGAGTGAATACAATCTATACATTCCTAAACGTACCAACCCAATTCCTTTTTCTGTGTGTACTCAAGATGAGATTCCAACAACAATGTATCCTTCCAGAGTATTGTTTATCCAAAGTGGTACATCTGATCAAACTGAAACTTATTGTATCTGTGGAAATCATGCTTATATGTGGCTCCCAAATGACCGGCCTGTGTCCTTTTATCCTGCTTATGCTGGGCCTGTTATCCGATATGTTGCTATGCAACCGCCAGCACTGCATGGAAGGTGGACATGATGGACATTTCGGTAGCTGCTCATTTCTTTCCTACCTTGATCCCAAGCTACAGAATGGTAATTCCAGGTATACGGTCCTACGATTTCGTAAAGTAGTGAATGAGGTAACAAATGTGACCACTAATGCCCTTGAGTTGACAACCACTAAGGTGGTGGCACAGCTAACTGTGATATTACAAAATCGAACAGCCCTTGTTTTTTCATAAAAATGTAAGCAACAGGAGCAACCCATGTAAACCACTTGGATCAAGGGACAATGAACATATTTAAACCATGGTACCTAGCGGATGAGGTCAGAATATAAACATATTTGAATAAATCAAATGAATTAATCATTAACACAAAGACATTTGGTCATAGCGATGTTTATACAAAGAATGAGAACTAACTGTTCATAGAAAGTGTCAGGTGATCTCGAAGTGCAGAAGAAAAACTTCAAACATAATCTTGGTGTAGGTATAGTACACATAAGGCAACGGTACATAAATATTGTCTTGCTGTATTTGGTCCCTAAAAAGGGAATAGTCCTTAGCATTAGTCTAGTCATTTGCCAGAAAGGTGATTATGGCATTTCAAACCTTTATGGTCATTATCAGGACATTAAAAATTCATGAGCAGAGCAGTATTTTTATGAGGTTCAACATAACATAATAGTTAAAGTCGGGAGTGTTGCATTCCAAAATTAGGCAAAAAAGGTTCAAAAGAAGGAGATGACAGTAGAGCAGTCCTCCAAAACATTCATTCAATAGAATTATGGAAATAAATCCATGCCAAGATGGTACTCTGTAACTTTTGCAGAAACCAAAAAGAAAGCGGCAGGGTGCTATTCTTCAACAGTGTATCATTATGACTGGTTCACACTATAGGCTTGTGTGGTAGTGACGTAAAAGGGATGCAAAGACAAACAATTTGCTTTTGAAAAAACTCCTGTGTGCACAACAGTGCCAAAGGCATCCATCTGGAGTCACGTTCAAGTTTAGAGATACAAGGAGGCATAGGGGGAATGAATCAGCCTCTCCAGGCAAAAGCACAGGAGAAGGAAACTCCTATGTGCACAGAAGCACCAAAGGCATCAACGTGCAGCCTAATGTAGAAACCGAGAAAGGTGGAACATGTCCTATAACTAGAACTGAGTGCTGTATTTTCATCCTCAATATTTCTGTAAGCCAGCATGACCAAATTGTGACAGTATGTGAAAGTGTCAAATATTTACATAGAAAAATTAATGTGCACGTTTGAAAAAGTGCCCACGGAGAATGACCACCACTTATACAAATTTATACTAAAATGATCAAAGATGCTTAAAATAATGAAAATGTGTAATAACAATGTAGGAATGAGATGCATAACCTATGTTTTGCATTATATTGTAGAGTTAACTTAGCCGAAGTTATAGCCTAGTTTTCCCAGGCCTCATGCAGAAGCTGAATTATTAGAACATGCTGGAGTGAAGTTGAAATGCTGACCTGACCCTGAACCACCTTAGCTAGAATTTTCTGTAATGTACTGATGGACAGGAGATGACGGAATCAAATTGCTACAATTATGTGTAGAGTAGACAGGATGTACTTTCCCAGGACTCAAACATTAGAGACACTGACTGGAGAGGAAGATGCAACATTTTTGATGCCTGAAGAGCCGGATGATGAGGACATCGTACAGTGAACCAATCAATGAACTGAGAGCAACGAAATACTAGAACTCATATATTTGTAGAATTAAATGTAGTGGGTAGCATCACATATGGGGCCAGATGTACGAAAGGATTTTACCCATTCTGTGTCTATGGGAAAAAGCTTTCGTACATATGGGCCATGATGATTAATTGACCAATTAGGAATTAGGGGGATGGACTGAAAAACTCTAATAAAAAATCATGACAAGGGACAAAAAGCTTCAGATGAGAGATGAGAAGGGTGAATGCTGATGATGTCAAGAGACGTGGTTCGAGATTCGGACATTAGGCTCATGCTCTTGAGAGCCTGATGCGTTGCTGATCGATTGATGACCTGAAGACAAAGACTAACTTTGTTGCTGATCCATTCTGTGGATAGGTAGCTATGACAATGTGACTGATTAACTTTTGTGTCTTTTCTTCTAGGTACCAACTGCGCTGTTTTATAGTTTTTCTTCTAGCTAGATGTTTTCCAAATTCACATTTTTCTAAATTGTTTTCGCATGAAGTCCCACATGCTGATTCTATTCTGGGTTTGGCAGGGTTTCTTTGGGTGACGTTGACTGTGAAAATGATTGACAAACTGGTTGCTGACCTCTGCTATTAATGTCAATATATTCTTCTCTGTTGGCTTATGCTGAGGCTTTTGAGCACATGTTTTCTCAAGTTCTGATTAGATTGTGTTATTGGTGGTCGCTAATAATCTAATTCCGAGCTGTTTGAATAAAGTTTGAGTTAACCTTATGCATTAGTATTGTAACTAATAGGGAAATAAAATTATTAAAACGTATATTGAGTTGTGGTTATTCATGAAATGTTGCTAATGATCGATGATTCTCTTAGTGGTTATTGATTGGTTATATTGAAATATTGATAACATTGGTCACTACATGACTAGGATATTCCATGCGATCCAAAAGTTTCATCAGCCTATACGCGTCCCCTTGTAAGTTTACTTACTAAGGACCAGGCACGCTTGCAGTTTTTGGTAGCAGCTTTATGGTTACTTTCCTGGAGAACTAGTTATGTGGTGATTGGTGGTTATAGTGGTAGTTTAAGTTGGGATTAGTTGTTCATTTTTATGAGGTTTGAATTTTTGTTTTTCTTAATGGCAATTGTAGCAAAGATGATGTCCCCTTAAGCCCAGAAATGACTTTCCCAGATCCTGGATCCCGTTAGTAAAGATGGGTATGTTCTTGGCATATTTTTTGATAGTATGAAAGTGTTAGGTTGCGCTTGCAAAGGCTTATGCAGATCGCAGGTGAATTGTGATGTATGTGAGGGAAGTAGGGAGTCTGCGTACTCCAGTTGAGGTTTAATAGGAGTGTGCTTACTCCGCAGTATGAGAGTAGGGAAATCATTGAACTTCATATGTGTGTGGCGCTTTGTGCAAAAAAAATTCCATGTGGTTGTTGGTGATGTACGGACCCTGCGTGATCGAAGACTCCAGAGTATATTGACAAGTGTAGGAGACACTTGGTTATATGTTGTAATCTGTCTGGTTTAATAGGTTCATCGAGCGTGGTCAACGAGTCGGTGTGTAAGCTAAGTGAGTAAGAGAAATTTTCAATTGAGATTTGACGAGTCCTATGTGCACAAGGGCAGACACATTGATCAGTTGAGAGTGAAATTCACGGGTTGAATTTTACTTGCGAATGTGGGACACTGACAAAGAGGAATAGCTGCATGAGCGAAAGTGCCATTAGTGAAAATCTGTAAGGTCTCTGAAGCGATTGTGTACCTTTCTGTAGTAAACCAGCTGATTTATTTTTGGTTATTGGTTTTGGTTAGTGCTCGCAATAAGTTGCATTAGTTCCGTGTGAGTTGAAGATTAGGAGGACAAGCCGCAAGACTTTGTCAGCCGCAGTGTGTGAGTGTGACATCAGAGTGAGTCGCGCTGGGATAGGTTGGTTAGTGAGAAGAGTCGCAAGCAGATTGACAGCAATCCATAAGAGGCAATTGGTTGATAAAGCGGGTGAAGGGAATCTTGGGAGTAAAAGTAATTTCCTTATTGAATCGAAAACATAAAAGATAGCAAAGATGACATTTTTCAAAGCGTTCAGAAGTGCCATGAAGGGTGATTCTTACATTAAGGCGACAGTTGAGGAGCCTACCTCACTGGAAAATTCTCCGTAATTTATTGTGATAGAGGAGCGAGGTGTCGCGCCACGTCTCTGGTTAAAGCAGTGGTGCAAATTGACAGAGAAACAGGGAGCTTTAGCATTTCCAGAGCATGGAACATTCAATTTGAGAATTTTGGATCAGTTGCGAATGACATTATGTGGGACAAAGCCACTTCCGAGACCAGCACAGTTTGAGGCTTTAGCGGTTTGGGAGCTTGTAGCCAGACAGCAGCAACAGATGAAATTCCAAAGAAGAGTAAGGAAGGTATAGAAGTCCTTGGCAGAGGCAAGGTGGGATTGGGAACAGAAGGAGTGGAGAATGACAACATTACAGGGTGTTAAGCTGTTTCCTACTATTGCAGAGGAAGATGAGTCAGAAGAAAAAGAGGATGATGATGAGTGATAAGGCTCAGGAGATAAGAGGAAGAAAAAGACTTATGTAGACGAAGAAGATTTAGATGTTGAGGATCTTATCACACAGATATTGAGGGATCGACCTCCGCCATATGCGGCGCATGAAGGGGGTCCAAATACTAGTTCTGTTCCGATTGCTCCAGCTCAAGTGATGGGAACAGTGGAACCAGTGCAGACAGATAATGGACAGATGCAAGGGGTAGTGCAGAGTACTGCTAATGCAGTGACTACTTCAGTGGTCCAAGCGCAGATGCACCCACCATTGATACAGAGAATTTATCCAGATGTACCAATTCTTGAGCCAACTTTGAACTTAGTGGTGCCGTCGGAGCAAGTGCTCCCGAGGCCAATGCTAGTTCAGACTGAGCCGACTCCAATGTTGTTGCCTCAGGCACAGACACAGGGTTTGCCGAAGTTCACGCAAATGACAGAGACACAGTCAGATGTGACAATGGTGATAAATCAGAGTATGGGAGTAGCCCTCCCACAAAATGCGGGTGTCAGATCAGCACCAGATGCAATATCGCTGCTGATTACTGTTGGTCCAGCGGTACCATTGTTTACACAATAGAAAACAATTGTAGGAGAACAGGGTGAAATGTCACAGAGCCTCGTGAGGAGGGGGTGAGTGATCATGTGCAAGTGATATCGTCTGTGGGTCAGATCTTTGATGGATCTAGACTATTAATGGATCTCAGTCCACTTGTGCTTCCAGGTGCGGTAAATGGCCCAAGTGCAAATCAGCTTCAAGCTTTTGACATCGCAGACTCCAGGTGCAGTGGTACAGGAGGTGCCATTGCCGAATGCGAGTAACATCTCATTACAGGGATTGACAGCACAGCAATTGAATGAGTGGTTGGATAATTTGAACATTCCTCGAAACACTTCCAAGGGTGAAGAGCAGATAAACCGTGTAAGATTGGCCTACTGAGATAACCGAGCTAGTTTAGGGAACGATGGGAGTGAATAGGTTAGAATCCTATACAGAAGAAGAGCTGATATATTTGTGTCCAAGAATTATGAGAGAAGTGGGCAAGATACATCAGAAATGGCAGACTTGGCAGATAAACATGACATAGAATTGAGAAAACAAAGCACTTGAAACAAAGCTACAGGTTAGATTTCGAGGCAAAAGATTTTGAACACATGATGTCAGCAGGGATGAAGGCATACCTTAAAGAACTATTGCAGAGTGCTCAGATTTGGGGAGCATTAGAGAAGTGGGAAGGTAGATGGGCAAAGAACAAGGATAAACGGAAATGAGATTCACAAGAAGGGTCTGAAGGTGTACTGAAAGAAAAGGATCCTGTAAAAATGTCGCCGATGAGAGAAATTCCAGGAGGGCAGTTTGTTCATGTTCCATGGCACAGGAGTGATATTCTGTCATTCACAAATGATTATCCAAAACTGAGAGAGAAATCGGTTGAGTGGTACCAGCAGACAGATAGATTTGTGAAGCTTTCTAAATGTCTGTGGGAATACTTGAATACTCTGTTGGAAATAGTGGTTCCAGCTGACATGTAGGTTGAATGTAAGAGAACAGTGGATTGGCCGACGAGTGAACCAGAAAGGGATAGAGTTACAAGTGCACCATCACCTGAAGTGATGAAACATTATTATAAGGTGATTGAGTTCCTGAAGACGAGAATTTCACCTAAAAATATTGATTGGCAGAGGACTGACAAGACAGTGCAGGAGGCAAAAGAGTCAATATATACTTACTATGAGAGATTGTTGAAAGCGTTCAAGGAATACAGTGGTGAAGAAGCAATTGAGCTGAAAGACATGTTGCACTTTGTGTTTAGGTTCGTCGAAGAATTGAGACCTGAAATAGGGCAGATGATTAAGAGTTATTTGATCTGTTGGCAAGCAAAGCCGATTGATGATGTGTTGCAGTATGCGAAATACTGTAGTGATGAGATTGAGTTGAAGCAGAAAAAGTTGAAGGAGAAGGCGATGGTGATACAAATCAAGGCAGCGCAGACAGGAGTGCAGGAAGCTTTAGAGCAATAGATGCCACAGCAGCAGGGAACTGTCATGTTCCAACCTCAAGTGAGAGGTAGGGGTCGTGTAGTCAATATGACTTGTGGTCCGGATTTGAGTACTGTAGTGGTTCAGAATGATGTGCAAGGGATGAAGAAGATGTTACCATGTCATCTGTGCAGAAACATGGGACACTGGAAGCGGGAATGTCCGTTGATGGTGCAGGATGGTGTTGTTCAGCAAGGTGGTGATGTCAATACATTTCAAACTGTGAAAGTCCCTAGAATGAGAGGACATAATCTGAATTTGCAGAATCAAGTGCAGAATTTTCAACCCATGCAGCAGGTGCAAGTGCTGCATGCACAAGTGACACAGTTACAACCAATGCAGCAGCAGGTTCCTATGGTACATAGACAGCAAATTCAGATACCTCAAGCCCCAATGGAATAGCTACAGATGATGCTTACTCAGCATGTCCCACGTCAGAGACAAGACAGAAGTAGTGACACAGTGCACCAATTCCCATTACATAGTGAGAATGAAATAAACGATGAATCGATGAATATCAGTTCGGATGAAGAGCCATGTATGCTTGCAGCGTCCTTAGAGGTAGATCAGAGAGGACCTTTTGTGAAAGGAAAGGTGATGGGTCACAGAGTCTCATTTCTAGTGGACACGGGAGCTCCACGCTCTACAGTAAGAAGTGCAGAAGTTCCAAACTTACCTCTTTCAGGTAGAACAGTTCAGGTTGTGGTGGTAGCAAACAGACAGTTGACAAATCCAATCACAGATCCAATACAGGTTGAGATTGGCAACTTCCAGGGACTGCATAAGTTTGTAGTTTGCAACTCTGGTCCAGTATCTCTACTGGAAAGGGACTTGTTGTGCAAGACCAAATGTTCCATTAGTTGTTCGACTGCTGGAATAGAGGTCCAGACTAAATAGTGATGATGAGGAAGATCAGGCACCTGAAACTGAGACTGAAAATATTAATGAAGAGTACCCTTTGATTGAGTTTTTCCCCATGTTTACTGTGAAGGAATTGCATGGAGACTTGCAGGGAACAGTACAGGAAAATGTGTGGGACCTGACAGGTAAAGAAGGGGGTTTTATCAAGGGAGTGTAGCCGATTAAGATCACTTTGAAGACGAATGTAGTGTTTCCGCAGCTACCACAGTATAACATGGCTGTCAGGATACTTCAATTCGATTTCCTCAGAAGCTGAAGATAACTCCTCAGTCCCGACCCGAGCTACTCACAACGAATATTAATCCTTCGTACTGAGTACCCCGGAGGGGGAAAGGGGAATGGGATGGTAGAGAGACTGCCACAGAGATGATGAACGCCAGTACTCAGTCTGCCTCTTCACATCTAAGATTGGATACAGCACCTGCAAGAGTCACAGTCGCAATTACTAGGGACATACAACATCAGTTTTTCACTTTCTACTCTCAACACTTAATTCTCTTTAATTCTATTATTTCTTCACTCACCCTGAGTTCTCTGTAGCCTTGCTTCTCTCTATAAATGATAGCTCTTCTTAAAAAAATGCTTATTACTGATTCTGGAAGAACTTCTCAACCTTTGTTAGAGATTGGTTTTATGTTGCTATATCTATATATATAGTTGGTGATAATGCGTTCTTCAAATCAGCTGATGTTATTTAATTTCTCCTGTCTTATTGTGAGTTCTGTCAATACTTGTATTTGTAAATGCTTGTTTATTAAAGTTCTTTTCTCCTTTCTTTCTTCGACATTTGTTGATAACTTGTATTTGTAAATGCTTGTTTATTACAGTTAGTTTCTCCTTCCTTACTTCGACATCTGTCGATAACTTGTAGTTGTAAATGCTTGTTTATTTAAGTTCGTTTCTCTTTTAAACTCTATATTGGTTTATTACCATTGAATTTGTAAATGCTTATTTGTTAACAGTTCGTTTCTCCTTTAAACTCGGTCTTTGTTTATAACCTTGACATTTGTAGATACTTGCTCTTTTAAAGTTTGTTTTTTCTTTGACTTTAATATCTTAAACAAGAACCTTGTAAACATAAGGTTAATTCATACATTAACTCTGTAGCCTTGCCGACTTCCACGGGAACGGTCTACTATCAAACTCTTCGAATAAACCTTGACAATATTTATCCGTTTTCTGTAATATAATCTTCAAATGTAATTTTACCTCACAGGAGTTTCTGTTCTGAAGCGCGCTCTCTCTCCACACAGCTGATTCCTGTCAGACCTCAGATGAAGTGCAAGGCTTCCAGCTGGAGAGCTCGTAACCTAGCAACAAACCGATTGCAAGACTAGAACTGTAACTAACCTTCAGGACTCACAGCGGCCATCTTGGATCTTCTCTTCTTGATTCTTCCTTTGAAATAAGCGCAAGATTACTCTGCAAACCTTCTTCCAGTTTGGGCTTTGCTGTCTCCACTGAGGATATCTCTTTGCTTTTCTCATGCACTTCTTTGATTTGACTTGGCAAGTTTGTGTGGTCATGACAGTACTCCCCCTCAAGGAACAGTTCTCCAATTTAGGTTTGCTTGGGTAGGTTCTATGAAAGTTTCTCACTAATCTTGAAGCATGTACATACTCGTGCGGCTCCCAGGATCGTTCCTCTGGACCATAACCTTTCCAATCAATTAGATAATAAAGCTGCCCATTACGGATTTTGGAATCTAAGATTTGATTGACCTCATACTCTTCTGCAGAGCTAATCTGGATAGGAATTGGAGGGGAGTTTTGACGTAAATTTGGAGGACTGTTCTTTAACAAGGAGACATGGAAAACAGGATGTATCTTTAGATGAGCTGGCATCTGCAATTTAACTGCCACTGGATTGATCATCTTGTCAACTTTGAATGGGCCTATAAATCGTGGCTGAAATTTGCGATTTCCTTTGAGACGTAAATGACGAGTGGATAACCAAACTTTGTCTCCTTTCGAATAAATGGGGCTCTCTCTTCTTTTTCTATCAGCCTGAGTCTTATATGAGTCTTTTGCTTGAATGATGTTTTTTCTAGCCCTAACTAACGTGGTCTGCAAATCCCTCACCATCTCTTCTACTGCAGGCACTGAATCATCTTCTTTACCCAACATTACATTAGGATGTCTACCATGGTTCAGATAAAAGGGGGTGAACCCAGTGGTGGAATGAACAGCATTATTGTAAGCAAATTCAGCTGCCCACATCAACTCGGCCATTCCTTCTCTTTATCGAATAAATTGAGTCTTAAATACTGTTCTAACTCTTGATTCACTCTCTCTGTTTGCCCATCGGTTTCAGGATGGTAACTGGTAGAGTAACGAGAATCAATTCCTAATCTTTTACTAAAGGCCTTCCAAAAGCGAGAAACAAATTGGGACCCCCTGTCTGAAACTAGAATTTTTGGGATACCATGGGCGCGTACTATGTGTTGTGTAAACAACTGTGCAACCTGTGGGGCTCGAGGGATTTCTTTCAAAGGAATGAAATGCGCCATTTTAGTGAAAGTGTCTACAAAAACTAGGATAGTGTTAAAACCTTGGCTACTAGTGAGGTCCACTATAAGATCCATAGTAACAGTATGCCAGGCATGGGGTGCAGTGGGCAAAGGTCTTAACAGACCTTGTGAAGCTGTTCTATTTGATATCCCTCTTTGACATTTGTCACAAGTTGACACATATTGTCTTATCTGAGTTTTCATTTTTGGCCACCAAAATTCTCGTTGCATTAGATTTTGAGTCTTTTGAATTCCTTTGTGTCCAGCCAATTGATCGTCATGATAAGCCTGAAGAATTTTTTCTTGCAGCTCCACAGTCGGAACATACAGTGCACCTTTAAAGTATGGCAAACCTTTTTTGATTTCTCTTTCCTTGGCCTTCTTTGGACCACTTCCGCATTCCTTCAAATGTTAAGTTTTCTTGAATTTCTTTGGTTTAATTTTCATACAATATGGCAGATATGAACTTCTCTTGTGGAATAATCAATTATTTTTCTGGAGGCTCTTTAACTGCACCGGTATCAATTCGAGATAGAGCATCTGCCTTCCCATTTACTTTTCCTGGTCTGAAAGTGATAACAAAATCAAAGTCTGCAAAATATAGGGACCAACGCAGTTGTCTAGCTGTTAGAGTTCGAGCTGATTTTAAAAACTGTAAATTTCGGTGGTCCGTGTAAACTGTCACTTTATGCTTAGCTCCCAAAATGTAATGCCTCCACTCACGAAAAGTTTCTTTGACTGCCAATAGCTCCTTATCCGCAATTGAATAATTTATCTCTGGTGGTTTTAATTTTCGAGAGAAATAGGCCACTGGATGTAATTGACCTGCCTCCACATAATATGGCTCATCTTGATTGGGGTGGAGCAAGATTGGAGCTGAAACGAAGGAATTCTTCAAAAAATTAAAAGCATTTTCAGCTTCTTTTGTCCACTCAAACTTCACTCCTTTCTTCAACAATCGAGTAATGGGTATAACTGTTTGAGAAAAATTGGATATGAATCTTCAATGAAAATTAGCGAACCCCAAGAAACTCTGGATCTCTTTGACATTGCAAGGAGAAGGCCAATGTTGCACTGTCTTTATCTTGGCAGGATCCATACTAACTCCTTCTGGTGACAAAATGAATCCTAAGAACTCAACTCGTTCCACATGAAAAGCACACTTCTCCAATTTTACATAGAGATGGTTTTCTTGCAACCTTGTGAGGATGGATCGAACATGGGAAATGTGCTCCTGTAGATTGTCGGAAAAGATTAAAATGTCATCTATATAAACCACGGCAATCCGGTCGAGGAATTCTCGTAATATATCATTAACGAAATGCTGGAAGGCAGCGGGAGCATTGCATAACCCATAAGGCATCACTTGATATTCAAATAATCCGTATCGAGTCCGAAAAGCGGTTTTCCATTCATCCCCTGAAGCCACTCGAATCAAATGATATGCTCCTCACAGGTCCAATTTGGTGTAGATTCTAGCATTCTTTACTTGATCTAATAAAACTGACACTAAAGGCAGTGGGTATCGATTCTTGATGGTAACCTGATTGAGGGCTCGATAATCAATGCAAGTTTGAAGACTCCCATCCTTCTTTGGTATGAAAAATAGTGGGGATGACACTGGAGATTCAGAAGGACGAATAAAACCATTAGCAAGATATTGATCCAAATACTCCTTTAAATGTTGATTCTCTGCTTCGGTCAATGCGTATATTCTGCTAAATGGCAATATCGCACCTGACTCCAGTTCAATTTTGCAGTCGTAGAGTCGATGTGGTGGCAATTTCTCAGCCTCCTTTTCATCAAAAACGGCGACTAAATCCTCATATTCTTTTGGGATTTCTGCTGTCTTTAGTGCACAGATCATTGAAGAGTGTGATGATAAACAGGCCGCTTGGGACTTGGTGGACACCTCCACTCCATCATAAAAGCAATTCTCTTTGCAGTAAGAGGAATTCATCTTGATCGTTCTTTTGCTCCAATCAATTTGTGGATTATGTTCTGTAAACCAGGGCAGACCCAAAATGAGTTAAAATTGTGGAGCATCTATCAAATTAAAGATTATCTGCTCCTGATGTCCACCAAAACCTTGCATCTGAATTGGTTTGGTCTCATGGGAAATGGGTCCTGAAGAAAGATTGGTTCCATCCACAGCTCTTACTACTTCCAAAGTAGATTTCTTGATAAATCGAATACCCATTTTACGAGCGTATTTGATATCACAGAAGTTGCCCGTAGCTCCAGAGTCTATCATAACTGAGATCCCTTGAATTTCCTTTTCAAGGGTCTTAACTGATACTGTTTGTACCAAATGTGGCGCTGCGGTTTGTAAGGTATTCGCCACTCGTTGATCTAAAGAAATTGTCTTGGGTTCTGCTTTCATCAGGGCAACTCCCTCTACTGATGAAGCTGGCCTTTTCCCGACTGAAGAGCTTTGGGTTTCTTGGGACAGTTTTTAACAAAATGCCCTGATGCACCGCAATATAAACATAGTTGATTCACTCTTCTTTTCTCTTTTTCTTCCTTAGATAAAGGACCTCGGATGGAACCAATTTGCATTGGTTCTTCTATCGTTATCCCTTCTCCGGCTCTCGTATGATCATTTCTTACACGATCAATTCTCAGGGGAAATGGTCGATACTCTCTTCTCTTTTCTGCTCTTCGTTCAGTTAACCGGTGGTCAATCTGTAACACAAGATCAATTAACTCCGAAATTTCGGTGGGTCTATTTGGAACTTGTGCTAAGGCATCTTTCAATTCATCTCTCAGTCCACAATAAAATAAGGCGGCTCTTTTTGACTCCGGCCAGGCAGTCTCTACAATGAGTTTCTTGAAATGAGCCAGAAAGGCTACTAGATCTTTATTACCTTGCCTGATTTCCAGTAGTTCATTGTCAGTGGCTTGAGCTGCAGTTCGCCGATCAAATATTCTTAAGAACTCTTCCTTGAAATTTTGGAAATTATATAAAACAGGATAATTTCTGGAAATTATTGGCATGGACCATGCAGCCGCATCTCCTGTCAGATAAGACAATATAAATGCCACTTTGGACTGGTCTTCGGAAAAAATGACTGGTCTACATAAAACATGCAATGAGCATTGGGTCAGAAAAATCTGCGCCTTATTTGGATCCCCACCGAAGCACTCGGGTTGAGCCAATGGAATAATAGGGGAAACCGCATGAATTACTTGAGTGGATATACCTGCAGACTGTGAAGGGCTAGGGATTTGTGAAAACACAGATTCATTTGATTTAGCGGTGTTCCCTAACTCATTTATTTGCTGTTTTATTTGGACTGTTTCTTCTATGGTGTTATTTAATTGTTTCTGTAACCCTTTCAAAACGGTGGCTAATGCTTTTATATCAATTCCTTCTGCCATTCTGCTCAGGAGGAAATCTGTTTTTCCCTAAAATTAGGGTGATGGCACTTCAATCTGTCAGGATACTTCAATTCGATTTCCTCAGAAGCAGAAGATAACTCCTCAGTCCCGACCCGAGCTACTCACAACAAATATTAATCCTTCGTGCTGAGTAACCCGGAGGGGAAAGGGGAATGGGATGGTAGAGAGACTGCCACAGAGATGATGAACGCCATTACTCAGTCTGCCTCTTCACATCTAAGAGTGGATACAACACCTGCAAGCAAGAGTCACAGTCGCAATTACTAGGGAGATACAACATCAGTTTTTCACTTTCTACTCTCAACACTTAATTCTCTTTAATTCTATTATTTCTTCACTCACCCTGAGTTCTCTGTAGCCTTGCTTCTCTCTATAAATGATAGCTCTTCTTAAAAAAATGCTTATTACTGATTCTGGAAGAACTTCTCAACCTTTGTTAGAGATTGGTTTTATGTTGCTATATATATGTATAGTTGGTGATAATGCATTCTTCAAATCAGCTGATGTTATTTAATTTCTCCTGTCTTATTGTGAGTTCTGTCAATACTTGTATTTGTAAATGCTTGTTTATTAAAGTTCGTTTCTCCTTTCTTACTTCGACATTTGTTGATAACTTGTATTTGTAAATGCTTGTTTATTACAGTTAGTTTCTCCTTCCTTACTTTGACATCTGTCGATAACTTGTAGTTGTAAATGCTTGTTTATTTAAGTTTGTTTCTCTTTTAAACTCTATTTTGGTTTATTACCATTGAATTTGTAAATGCTTATTTGTTAACAGTTCGTTTCTCCTTTAAACTCGGCCTTTGTTTATAACCTTGACATTTGTAGATACTTGCTCTTTTAAAGTTCGTTTTTTCTTTGACTTTAATATCTTAAACAAGAACCTTGTAAACATAAGGTTAATTCATACATTAACTCTGTAGCCTTGCCGACTTCCACGGGAACGGTCTACTATCAAACTCTTCGAATAAACCTTGACAATATTTATCAGTTTTCTGTAATATAATCTTCAAATGTAATTTTACCTCACAGGAGTTTCTGTTCTGAAGCGCGCTCTCTCTTCACACAGCTGATTCCTGTCAGACCTCAGTTGAAGTGCAAGGCTTCCAGCTGGAGAGCTCGTAACCTAGCAACCAACCGATTGCAAGACTAGAACTGTAACTAACCTTCAGGACTCACAGCGGCCATCTTGGATCTTCTCTTCTTGATTCTTCCTTTGAAATAAGCGCAAGATTACTCTGCAAACCTTCTTCCAGTTTGGGCTTTGCTGTCTCCACTGAGGATATCTCTTTGCTTTTCTCATGCACTTCTTTGATTTGACTTGGCAAGTTTGTGTGGTCATGACAATGGCACAAGATGTTTTGATGAAAGTGGTGCAGATAATTGGAAATTTTCTGAAACAGGGAGTTTTGAAAGAAGTGTAGAGCAGTCCATATGATTCACCGATAATGGGCTTGAAGAAGCCGTGTGGGAAAGTGCACATTGTGCAGGACTTACGAAAAGTGAATGACATGGTGGTCAAGTGTTGTCCTGTAGTGCCGAACCCAGCAGTGATACTATTTCAGATTCCATGTGATGCAGAGTGGTTCACACTGGTTGATTTGTCACAAGCTTTATTTTCTGTGCCTCTTCATGAGGATAGTCAGTTTCTTTTTAGTTTCAAATTCCTAGACAGAGTCTACAGCTGGTGCAGACTTCCACAAGGGTATACGGAGTCACCGTCTCTGTTCAATCAGATCCTGAAAAAGAATTTGGAGTCATTGGAACTACCGTACCAATCGACTCTAGCGCAGTACATTGATGACTTGCTGATTGCGTCCAAGAAAAAAGGACTAGTGTAAGTACGACTTGATTGCCCTGTTGAATCACTTGGGAAAGTTTGGACATAAAGTGTTACCTTTCAAATTGCAGTACTGTCAGAAGTCAGTAAAATACTTGGGACACCAGATTGAGAAAGGGTCAAGGAGAATCTCCAGAGAGAGGATTACAATGATACTGTAGAGAAGTCCCCCGACTTCACAGAGAGATGTCAGAATGTTTCTGGGAATGGTAGGTTATTGTTGTCAGTGGATTACAAATTTTGATGAGATTGCCAAACTATTGCAGAAGCTGACACATAAGGAAGTTACAGATCCCATAACTTTAGATGAAGATCAGATGAAAGCGTTCACTGAGTTGAGAGAGAGTTTGTGCAGAGCTCCAGTGTTGGTAATGCCTGATTACACAAAGCGATTCACATTGTTTTGCCATGAACGTGATGCTTGTTCTGTGTCTGTCTTGACACAGGTCCATGGAAGTGCTTATCGCCCAGTAGCCTATTTTTCAGCCACCTTGGACACAATCGCAGCAGCTTTACCAGGTTGTCTGCGTGTGGTTGTCGCAGTTGGTCAAAGCCTTTCACAATGTGAGGGAGTAGTGATGGGATACCCTTTGACGGTAATGGTTCCTCACTCTGTTGAGGTTTTACTGAGCAGGACAAAAACACAGTATTTGACTGGTGCAAGATTGACAAGGTATGAGACGAGCATTCTAGGTGCTCCAAATGTAACATTGAAAAGAGGTACAGTGCTGAACCCGGCAACATTACTTCAAAGTGAGTCTGTTGAAATTGAAAAGGAGGAAGACATCGAGCATGATTGTCTTGAGGTAACTGAACTGTGTACAAAACCAAGGCCTGATGTCAGAGATACTCGACTGGAAGAAAATGATCAAATTGTCTTTGTTGATGGCTCATGTCTCAGAGATGGTACAGGGACATTGAGAGCAGAATATGCCGAATGCACAATCACAGGTACGTTCTTGGCTTCAGGGTGTATGTTCTGCACAAGTGGCGGAATTGGTAGCTCTTACTAGAGCATGTCATGTTTCTGCAAGACTGAGAGTCACAATCTATACAGACAGCCAATATGGATTTGGAATTGTTCATGATTTTGGTCAATTGTGGTCGCAAAGAGGGTTCCTGACCTCTACTGGTACACCAGTAAGAAATGGCGATAAGATAAAAGAGTTGTTGTATGCGATACAGTTACCTGAAGAAAGTGCAGTAGTAAAATGCAGTGCACATCAAAAGGCACAGAATTCCATCTCACTGGGAAATGGATATGCGGATGAAGTCGCAAGGTTTTGCGCATTGAACTGTATATCATTCAAAGAGAAGTGGGAATTAATGTCGGAAGAAGACAATACATGTACAAGTTTTGCATTGAAAGTGATCGATACTCTGGAAGAGTTGAAAAAATTGAAAGTAATGTTGACAAGGAAGAGAAACGTCTTTAGACCAAATTGAAATGTGTCCAACGACCTGATGAGATTTGGGTTTCTGAGGAGGGTCCGATGGTCCTGCCCAATAGTTTATTGTCCCAAATGGCCAGATATAACCATGGACAGGCACACATTGGAAGGGATGCCATCGTTATATTATTCAAGATTGACTGGTTTAACCCTAATTTCAGGCAGGCAGCAGAGGCAGTATGTCATCGCTGTATAATTTGTCAGCAGCTAAATGTGGGAAAAGGGACAGTGGTGAACTTGAGCCACATTGGAAGAGCAGGAGGTCCATTCAGCAGAATGTAGCTGGATTTAATTGAAATGCCTGCATGTGTAGGTTTAAAGTATGTGTTGGTAATAGTGTGCATTTTTAGTCACTGGATTGAAGCATACCGTACCAGAAGGAATGATAGTCTCACAGTAGCAAAGTTGATACCACGTTAAGGGTTTCCGATCTCTTTGGAGTCAGATAGGGATACTCATTTCAATAAAGAGGTGATTAAACTCTTATGTTCAGCACTAAACATCGAGCAAAAGTTGCATTGTAGCTATCGCCCTGAAGCTTCACGACTGGTGGAACAGATGGATGGTACCTTGAAATCAAGAATTGCAAAGATGTGTGCAGCCACGAATCTGAAATGGCCAGATGCATTGCCTTTGGTGTTGATGTCGATGAGAAACAAACCTGACAGGAAGACAGGGCTGTCGCCCCATGAGATCCTCATGGGCAGAGCCATGAGATTACCAGCAGTTCCAGCCAATGTACTTGTAAACATTACAGATGATATGGTGTTGGACTTCTGCAAGGGTCTGGCTGATGTGGTTCGCTCTTTCTCTCAGCAGGTGCAGGCCACTACCCTGCCTCCCATCCACGATCCAGGGCACAACCTGAGAGCCGGTGACTGGGTCGTTGTCAGAAAGTATGTTCGCAAGACCTGTTTGGAACCGCGTTGGAGAGGGCCTTACCAGGTGGTCCTAACGACTACGACAGCTGTGAAGTGTGCAGGACTCCCGAACTGCATACATGAAGTCATATGAAGAAGGTTACATGTCCACAGGATCACGAAGAAACATTGTTGAGAGCACCAACAACAGGTAAACAGGTCACCGCACCTGAACCAGAAAAAGAGCCAGCAGAGGCTGAAGTTGAACCAGAGCTTGTGGAATGTGGTTCTATTACCCCTGTAATAGACGAAAGTGAAGAATTATAGGAGGGTGCGCAAGAACCAATCTCGACGGATACATCAGGAGAGCCTAGCTCAGCAGAGGTTCTCCCAGAAGCAGACAGTGCTGAAAAGCAAATAGAGGAAGTGCCAGACCAAGAGGGGGGAAGAGTTAAGACGTATCAAAGTCAAAGTGATCCGACTCCTCCTGAGCCCGTTGCAGGTCCACCAAGAGAAAACACCATAGAGAAAGATTCCAGTCTTGAGAAGAATATTGAAAGAAGGAACAAGAAAAGGAGATATTTGGCCTGAATCACAGAGAGGGAAGAAAAAGGAACTGGTCATAAATGAAACAATAAAGGAAGAAGTGGATACTACCATAAAAGAAGAATTGAGTGAATGATAACTAAGTGGTGATCGAAAGTTGAAAAGAAAGAGAATAGCAAGTCGGCGTAAAGTAGGTCCTGAATGGGCGTATGCAACTACCAATGAATGGCAACACGAGTTTATGTCTTTTTGTTTTGATAGAGAAGTTCTGAGTCAGTACTTTGATGTAACCTGAAGGCAAACAAGAAGTTGATTTGTTGAGCTAATCTGGAGAAATTTTAAAGAGACTGTTTGAAAATAAAAACTGAAGGAGACATTGATAACCTGATTTGACACTGAAAACCGGTTGTGACAAGCTGCTATTCGATTTTGGCAAAGGAAAAAGGTTTCCTGGATGTGAAACTGAACTGTGAGAGAAGAGTTTTTTCTTCATTTTTGATTTTTACTTCACTTTATATAGGAGTTACTTCTGCTTTCTGATTCTTTATAGATCATGGCTGAGCTAAATAATCAAGGTAGAATTGCTAGGCGCTGTAGATACATGAGTGTTGGATTGGCAGTTATGTGTAGAATCTTGTTTATAGTGATGATTGTCGGAATGTCTGTTCATGATATGAAAAGAGCAACTTTTACTTCTGCTCCTGAGACTACTACTCTAACAGCTTTAGAGAGGTTTAAGTTAGATGAGAAGTATTTGCATGAATATACTAATGCTCAAGGAGAGCTTTCTTCTAATGTTTTCTATCGCATATTGAGTGAGTATGTTGAAACGATGGATGCGAGGAATTGTCTTGTGTGTACGCAAAGTCCTTCATCAGTAGAGGAAGGAGTTACGTACCATAGTCTTCCACTAACTTATGGAGTAAGCTGTAGTTTGCCACTAACAAGGTTCTATAACCAAGAGTACATACAGTATTTTTATTCTAACCATGATGTCGTATTTTCGTTTGTTCCTATTATTAGATATCTGAGTAAAATAGCTAGAGAGCATGATATAGTGCTAGTTAGAGGATTCTTTGAGCCTACACTAACATTTGGGATAGCCTATGCGCATCGTAACAACCTGACGTGCTTGCTTACACCTTTAGAAAAGAGCTTTATAGGGCATACTGATGATAGGAGAAAAGCATTAAAAGAAAAATTAGAAAAAGGTTTAGAAAAGAGGACTTACAAGAATGATTATGCTTATACTACTATTAAAACACAAGGAAAATTAGCATTAGATGCATTACACGTGGGGAAGCTTTGTATATATAGGCCAAAGTCACGCACTGACACTTTATTTGTGGGAACGAGTGAATGTAGATGTGTTTTTGTTTCAGAGTAAATGTACTTTTATGCTGAATGGTCAGGACCCTGTGATTCCTGGGATCTATTATATATGTGGACTTAATGCTTATTACCGTCTTCCAAGAGGATGGTACAGGACATGTTATTTGGGGATAGTTTTCCCTAAAATTTACCAGATAGATGACTTAAAGAAGTTTCCTAAATTCACAGAATTGCATCCTAAGCGACAGAGGAGGGAAACCTCTTCTGCAATTGTGGGAAATATCTTTGGTGCAGTGATTCCTTCAGTGGGAGTCATTCTGAATTCAGTCAAAATACAAAAGTTGTATACTATTGTGGATAACATGCTGACGAATTTTACAGGGAAAATACTCCTAATAGATACTGAATTAGCTGCGGATAGAGCTATGACGCTTCAAAATAGGCTTGCGTTAGACATTCTTTTAGTGAAAGATGGTGGAGTCTGTAAAATGATTAACTCTAGGCATTGCTGTTCTGACATACCTAACAATAGCAAGGAGATAAGAGACTTACTTACTAACCTGACTAACTCAAGTAAGGATTTGAAAGAATTAAAGGAACCAGGTGTTTGGGAAAAGGTTGGAAAAGGATTTGCTTAAATGGGAAATTGGCTTAGTCAAATTTGGAATGGGTTATTATTAAAAATCATACAGGGAACATTAATTGTGATTGCTTGCATATTAGGATTATGGGGTTCATGAAAATTATGTCAAAAGATAAAATAGAAAAGATCTAAAAATAATCAGAGAAGGGAAGAACGAAACAGGGAAAGAATTTATAGGGAAGATTTGAGAAGGAGACAAAATACAGCCGAAACTGAATTGTGAAATGTTGGTAAAGAATGATGTGATGACATATTTAGTCATCAGAGGTGGGACTGTTGACGCAGATATGCTAATTAGAAATTATTAATGAATGTTTATGTGTTTTGATTAACAAAAGTTCATAGAAAAACTAATTGTAGAGAAAAATTAATTTGCACGTTTGAAAAAGTGCCCACGGAGAATGACCGCCACTTATACAAATTTATACTAAAATGATCAAAAATGCTTAAAATAATGAAAATGTGTAATAACAATGTAGTAATGTGCCTAATGAGATGTATAACCTATGTTTTGCATTATATCGTAGAGTTAACTTAGCCGAAGTTGTGGCCTAGTTTTGCCAGGCCTCATACAGTAGCTGAATTATTAGAACATGCTGGAGTGAAGTTGAAATGCTAACCTGACCCTGAACCACCCAATGTTAAAGTTTGCTTAGATAAAATGTTCTGCAATGTACCGACAGACAGGAGATGATGGAATCAAATTGCTACAATTATGTGTAGAGTAAGCGAAATGTACTTTCCCAGGACTCAAACAATAGAGACACTGACTGAAGAGGAAGATGCAACATTTTCGATACCTGAAGAGCCGGATGATGAGGACATTCTACATTGAACCAATCAATGAACTGAGAACAACGAAATACTAGAACTCATAGATTTGTAGAATTAAATGTATTGGGTAGCGTCACATATGATGATTAATTGACCAATTAGGAATTGGAGGGATGGGCTGAAAAACTCTCAGAAAAAGTCATGACAAGGGGCTAAAAACGTCAGATGAGAGATGCGAGGGGTGAATGCTGATGAAGTCAAGAGACGTGGTTCGAGATTCTGACATTGGGCTCATGCACTTGAGAGCCTGATGCGTTGCTGATCGATTGATGACCTGAAGACGAAGACTGACTTTGTTGCTGATCCATTCTGTGGATAGGTAGCTATGACAATGTGACTGATTAACTTTTTTGCCTTTTCTTCTATGTACCAACTGTGCTGTTTTATAGTTTTTCTTCTGGCTAGATGTTTTCCAAATTCACGTTTTTCTAAATTGTTTTTGCATGAAGTCCCACATGATGATTCTAATCTGGGTTAGGCAGGGTTTTTTTGGTGACGTTGATAGTGAAAATGATTGACAAACTGGTTGCTGAACTCTGCCATCAATGTCAATATATTCTTCTTTGTTGGCTTATGCTGAGGCTTTTGAGCACATGTTTTCTCAAGTTCTGATTAGATTGTGTTATTGGTGGTCACTAATAAACTAATTCCGAGCTGTTTGAATTAAGTTTAAGTTAACCTTATGCATTAGTATTGTAACTAATAGGGAGATAAAATTGTTAAAACGTATATTGAGTTGTGGTTATTCATGAAATGTTGCTAACGATTGATGATTCTCTTAGTGGTTATTGATTGGTTATATTGAAATATTGATAACATTGGTCACTATATGACTAGGATACTCCATGCTATCCAAAAGGTTTATTGGCCTATACGCGTCCCCTTGTAAGTTTACTTACTAAGGACCAGGCGCGCTTGCAGGACTAAGTCCACAAGTCCATTAACGGAAGGGTGTCACTCAAAAGCTGAAGATCAGTAGTGGGAAGAAGCACCACACTAATTCAGAGCTTCACTGGGTCGTTCATAAGACTGTTATCATAGAAACCTAGGATGCTTGTTACATTTATAAGAAATTAAAAGAAATTTGATGTCAGCTGCATAGATTCTCCCTTTAAGCTGGCTTCCACTGCCTCGTTACAGGATTGAATACTGAGGATTTTAAACATTGACTTTAACCAAACTTTCTATGCACGAGAGTTCTTTTTACAAATACACACAATGTCTATGATGATGGCTATGATTACAATATTGATGAGTAGTCTGATTGTAATACCTTGGAGACGTGAAGGAGATATAGAGCACATAGCCTACTGATCAATGATTAAGGGCCTCGCCAGAGATGGAGGTCTTTTGTCCGCCATATTAGGAGTTTTCCGCTGTGCCAGTGGACGAAACAGCGTTTCCACCCGCTGGCCCAGCGGAAAACTCACCACAACATTGACGATGGCTCGTAATTGAGCCGGGGGCAATTTTGTGGTGCGTCGGGTGCAACAGCACCCGTTGCGCATTTCACTGCACTTTATTTGGGCAGTAAAATGTGCAAAGGGGCTGTCCGCAGGGGCCCCTGCACTGCCCATGCCAAGTGCATGGGCAGTGCAGGGGCCCGCATGGGGCCCCTGATGCTCCCTTTCCGCCAGCCTTTGCATGGTGGTAATACTGCCATGCAAATCCTGGCAGAAAGTGGACTCGTAATCCTCAGGACAGCACTGCTTGCAGCACTGCCCTGGCAGATTGCGACTGCTAAGACCTCCAGGCTGTCGACAGGCAGAAACCGGGCGGTGCCGGCGGTCGGACCGTGACCCATCTGCCACGGACATAATAGCGCAGTCGGACCGCTCTGTCTGCAGCGGTCCGACCGCCATCACCAGTGTGGCGATCTTGAGACACTCGTAATGAGGGCCTAAGTGCTATGAAAGTTGTGCAATAAATAGCGCAACAGGGAGTTATTATGGAAAGTTTAAACACATTAGCCATTACATACACCTAAGACATGGAACCACTTCCCTCAACACATCAGAGTCTCCTCCTCACTTAAGTTCTGCAAGAATCTGAAGACCTGGCTTGTCGTATAAGAACCTAGGGACCACAAACATACACACTTCCCAAGCAACTGGTACCCTCTCGGGTGATTAGTGCGCTATTGAAATCAGTACAACATTACATAACACAATTCTTTGATTAAATGTAAACTGCTTCAATCTTGTTTTCTTGCTCATGCTAACATTGCCAACCATATGTGCTTTTCTATGATATTAAAGCACACAATGTTTTAGCTCTCGAGGTGTGAAGTTATGAATTAGCTTACTTAAGCATTAACTATTTATATTGTTGTAACTCTTGAAGACTATTTCATGAGCTCACCCTGGTACTTGAATGTATTCAATATGAGAATTATTTTATTTGAGCAATGATCAACAATAGAAATCTGGTGTAGTAATGTATCGTTTTAACTTTTTTGTGTACTCCAACAGCTTGTCTGCACTAATGATTTCAGGGTATACCCTGGTTTTTAAATATGTGATTCACAGATTGTTAATGTTTCTGTGTCAATAAACACATTCAAACTCAACCAAATGCCAAGGTGTAGGTTTCTTGAGTATTGTTGGTTTATTCAATTTTTTGTCTTTTTTTAAGTTTATTTGCATACATTTTATACATGTGGCCAATGTTTATCTATTGCCAATTTCATCATTAGGTTTCACCGGTTTCAATGTCAGATGTAAAAAAAAAAAACCAAATGTAATGATTATTTTTTAACCCCAGCACATGTCTTACAGTGTTTTAACATCACACATAAATCTTTGGATGGACACTGTTTCATGTGTCACTTACTTTCGAGGGATGTAAGCCAGGATATTAACTTTTTGTAATATTCGGTTGTAGGAAAGTAACCTCTTTTTAGCATGGTTATCCCCACTTTTTGCCTGTTGTCAGAATGTTTTGACAGTCTTTACTGGGATCCTGCTAACCAGCACCCCAGTGGCTATGCTCTCTCCCTTTAAATTTGGTTGCTTGGACTACACACACCCATTGGGCATAATGGTGCCCCTCTTAAGTACCTAGTATATGGTACCCAGGACATTGGAGCACCAGGGGTCCCCTATGGGCTGCAGCATGTATTATGCCACCCATGGGGAACCCGTGCAAAGTGTATCTGCAGGCCTGCCGTTACAGCCTGCGTAAAAGGGTACATGCACTCTTTTCACTAAAGATCACTGCACCAGGTCACTGTAAGTCACCCTTATTGTAGGCACTCCTAGCCCAGAGGGCAGGGTGCAGATACCTGTGTGTCAGGGCACCACTGGATGAGCAGAGGTGCCCCCGCGAACTCCAGCTCCATATTCATGGACTTCATGAGTGTGGGGATGCCATTTTACACGTCTACTGGAGATAGGTCACTAACCTATGTCCAGCTACATAATGGTAACAATGAACCCAGGCATGCTTGGTATCAAACATGTTGGAATCATACCCCAATACTGTTGCCAGTATTGGAAGTATGATTCCATGCACTCTGGGGGCTCCTTAGAATACGTACCCCCAGCATTGCTTCTACCAGCTTTCTGGGGTTTTCTGGGCAGCCCAAGCTGCTGCCAGCCCCCAAACAGGTTTCTGCCCTCCCGCTGCTTGATCAGTTCATGCCCAGGAAGGCAGAACAGAGGATTTCCTTTGGGAGAGGGGAGTAACACCCTCTCCCTTTGGATATAGGTGTTACATGGCTTGGGAGTGCTAGCCTCCCCAAACCACTGGTATGCTTTGAAGGGGAACATTTAGTGCCCTCCTTGCATAAACCAGTCTGCACTGGTTCAGGGACCTTCAGTCCCTGCTCTGGTGCGAAACTGGACAATGGAAAGGGGAGTGACCACTACCCTGTCCAACACCACCATAGGGGTGGTGCCCAGAGCTCCTCTAGAGGATCCCTTGATTCTTCATTCTTGAATTCAATGTGGGCAGAAGCCTCTGGGAGCACCTGAGTGGCCAGGTCAGGCAGGTGACGTCAGAGCCCCCTCCTGATAGTTGGTCACCTGGCTAGGTGACCAATCCCCCTTCCAGGGCTATTTAGGGTCCCCCTCTTGGGTGGATCCTCAAATTCGGCTTGCAAGGTTCCAGCAGGACTCCTCCGCAACCTCTACTTTGACTTTTGCCCACTGTAACTGTGACTGGACCCTTCAGGAACCAATAATCTGCAACCATGACGAAGAACCTGCTTGCAACATTGTTTCCACAGCTCCTTCCAGCTTCTGCAACATTTCCCCTGCTGTGCATCCTCTGAGGGCCGCAAGGCTTCAGTGTGCATGAGAAGGGAGAAGGAATCTCCCTTTGAGTGAAGGAGTCACTCCACTGCATCCACAGTCACCAACTGCAACAACGACCGGCTGTGTGGATCTCCTCTCATTCTGAACTGCATGGATCCTACATCACAGGTGGTGGTCTGGAGTGGTCCCCTTGTTCCTCTCTACCAGCTGCCAACTTTGTTGAAGCTAAGCCCTTGTCTTCCCACGCAGGACAGTACCCCCATGCACTGCGTCTCTTGCAGCTACCAAGGCTTGTTGGCATCTCCTCCAGGGGATTTTCAGGCTCTGTGTAGCCCCAACCCCCAGCACTCTTCTCTGTGATGCACAGCCATCTGTGTGCTTCTCCTGTGGCCTGGGACCCGGGACCCTTCTTCAATTGTGCTGCGTGGGCTTTTCTGCGACTCCTGCATCCTCTTCCAGTGGGTCTCCTGTGGGGGCTGCCTTTTCTTCTGTGGTCTCCCTGCCTTGTTGAGGGTCCCCTGAGACTCCCCCCCATGGGTTGAGTCCTCCTGAACCTTGCTGGTCCCTGGCAGCACCACCTTTCCTGTACGGCAACTCTTGCTTTTGCCAAGGCCTGTTGGTGGCTTTTCCACACCTCATACAGCCTACATACTTCCATCCGGCGTGGTACGTTGACTGCATCCTCAAGGAACTCTTCACTGACTCCAGGGCTGCATTGCTGACCATCTTTATCCTACTGTCGACCAACTCCTGCAATCACAGACGGGGGTAGTGGCTCCTGCCACCACCGAACACTTCTGGTCTTGGTCCCCTTCTTTTTCAGGTCTTCCTCTTCAGGAATCCACTGCTGGTTTCTTGCAGTCTTGTCGGGGTGTTGCATTCTTCTTCTACTTAGTCCTTTTGGTGGTTTGGGGAAAATCCAGTAACTTACTCCTTTCTTCCTAGTTGCTGGGGTACACTGTGGTACTTACCTTTGGGGTTTCCTAGTTCCTCTAGGTTCCCTCTACAGATTCCACTTACATAGGTTGGGGTCCTGCATTCACATTCCATGTTTTCAGCATATGGTTTGGGCATTATTGACTATTTCTATTCCACTGTTTTCTACTGCTATTTATGCCTATTTCTGATTACCAGTGCTAGTACCTTTGGGGTTTCCTCACATTGTCTTGCCTAAACAGCTTTAGGACAATTACATCCAATTGAAGCCTTATCCAATTTGTATTAAGCTGATTAGTGCACTTCGCGATAAAGTAATGGTGTGATTAGTAGTAGCCATATTCTGTAAAGTTTATACATTACTATTTTAGGTGTTTTTAGCTCTGTGTGATGGCGCATACAAATTAACTGATTGTTAATGATAGCATTTTTATAGATAAGACAGTATTTTATCATGTGACATTTAGGGCCTCATTACAACATTGGCGGGCGGCAATCGCCGCCCGCCAAGTTGTAACCGCTGTGCGGCCGCCAATGTGGCCGCACTCTAGCGGTGCCCATTTCGACATCTCTGCTGGGCCGGCGGGCGGAAACCGAGTTTCCGCCCGCTGGCCCAGCGGGGATGTGGGCCGCAACATGGGAGCCGGCTCCAAATGGAGCCGGCGGTGTTGCGGCCGTGCGACGGGTGCAGTTGCACCTGTCGCGCTTTTCACTGTCTGCATAGCAGACAGTGAAAAGCCACATGGGGCCCTGTCAGGGGGCCCCTGCACTGCCCATGCCGCCAGCCTTTTCCTGGCGGTTCAAACCGCCAGGAAAAGGCTGGCGTTCGGGGACTCGTAATCCCCTGGGCAGCGCTGCCCTGGCGGATTACTACCGCCGGGGATATTGTGGCAGAAAACCACTGGCCCCGGCGGTGCGGGCGCGGCGCTTCCGCCTCGGTCGTAATGACCCACGAAGCACCGCCAGTCTGTTGGCGGTGCTTCCGTCATTTTAGCCCTGGTGGTCACGTACCGACAGGGTCAAAATGACCCCCTTAATGTTTTATAAAGTGACATTTTTAACTTGTAAATTGTGAATTTGCTATGGCCGGATAGGCTGACAACAAAAAGAAAGATTAAGGATTACTAGTGTACAGATCTAGTTTGTTACTTACCTCCTACTGGTGGGTTACCTATCTGGTACTGTTTGGTAATTGTGCCACTAAAATAAAGTACCTTTATTTTTGTATCACTGCATGTTTTCTTTCATGTGTGTTAGTGCTGTGTGACTACAGTGGTATTGCATGAGTTTTGCATGTTTCATAGATAAGCCCTGGCTGCTCATCCACAGCTACCTCCAGAGAGCCTGGCTTCTAGACACTACCTACATTTCACTGATAGGGGAACCCTGGACTTGATATAAGGTGTAAGTTCCCACCACACACCCAACCAGCTTCCTACATTGGTGGTGCAGCGGTGGGATAAGCACTTGCAATTGCCTTACCACTCTGTTACTTGGTGCTTTCCACAGGAAAGACCACTTACTGGCTGGGGCACACACTGCAGTTAGTAACAGGAACTTAGGCCCTCATTACAATCTTGGCGGTTGGTGATAAAGCGGCGGTAGTACCGCCAACAGACCATCGGTAAAAGAAATGGAATTATGACCTCGGCGGAAACCGCTCACACAGACATCGACTTTAACACACCGTCCGCCACGGTGGTAGCAACAAGCACTGCGGCAGAAACCGCCAACGGCCAGATGGAAGATAATGTACCGCCCACACGATTACAACAGGCCTATCCGCCACCTTTTCTGGGGCGGTACCAACAACATCAAAAGCACTGCGGAAACACTGCACAGAACACAAAGGATTCACCTCTGGAGACTCAAGGAAGAACCACGACGCCATGGAGCCCGAGTTGCACACCTTCCCCATGATTGTCTACCTCCTCATTCACTATGAACAGCAACGCCGGCGAAGACGACCACGATGAGTACTGCTGCCTAGCACACAAGGGAGGGGGGAGGAAAAAGAGAGTGACACACACATGCAACACCCCCACCCCCAACACCATACACACAAACAGATGCAGTACATTACATATACACCACCTACCCCTCAGGAATAATGCAAGGACAAGAGGAATTGATTAAAGTGAGTGTAATAAGATAAACTACGAGAAAATCGTGAATCAAAATCAATACAGTATATACATATATACAAATGGAGGGACACTGCCCAGTCCTCAATGTCCGTGGGCCACAGCGCCACATCACATAGGCCAAGGCCCCACTTGACTCCTGCAACAACACGGAGAGCACACTGCAGGGGCATCAGGTCAAAAATACACAGGCACCTCAGGGGGACGGGGAACGGGGGGCACCTCAGCCAGAAGATGGTACAACATCACTGGTCCTGGAGGGGGCTACATGCCCACTGCTTGGTCCTGGGGAGTGCAAGGCAACAGTCTCTCTAGTGGGTGGTTTGCCCACTGCTTGGTCCTGGAGAGTGCAAGGCCACAGTCTCTCAACTGGTTCTGGAGGGTGCCTTGTGCCCAGTGTGCTTCATCCTGGCAAGGAGGGGGCGAGTGGATGGCTTCTTCCACTGGTTCTGGAGGGGGCCTTGTGTCCAATGTGCTTCATCCTGGCAAGGAGGGGGTGAGTGGATGGCTTCTTCCACTGGTTCTGGAGTGGGCCTGGTGCCCAGTGTGCTTCATCCTGGCAAGGAGGGGGCGAGTGGATGTTTTTTCCACTGTTTCTGGAGAGGGCCTTGTGCCCAGTGTGCTTCATCCTGGCAAGGAGGGGGTGAGTGGATGCCGTCTTCCACTGGTTCTGAAGGGGGCCTTGTACCCAGTGTGCAGTACTTGGGGAGTGCAAGGTCACAGTCTCTCACCTGGGTGTCACACCTACAGGATTTGCAGTCCCCAGGACGTACTACAGCCCATGGAAGCACGACTACACACTACCTGCCGGCGGAGATGGCTGCTCAGTGGTGGCTTCCCCTGCAGCCTCCGAAGGCTGCCTACTGGGGCTGGTGCTGCTGACAGTGGTGCTGGTGGTGGTGCTGGTGTCGGGGATGCCAGTGGTGGGGGGAGGCTCCAGCGCTTCCCCTGCAGCCTCGGATGGCTGAACCGCCATGGTTGGTGGTGGGGGCTCAGAATCAGTCCCAGCACCAGGCCTCCTGTCCTTCCTGCCTGTAGGTGCAGGCCCTTTGTCCTTCCCCTTGGCAGCTGGTGGTGCCTCCTTCCCCTTCCCCATGGCAGCTGGTGGTGCCTCCTTGCCCTTCCCCTTGGAAGCTGGGGGTGCCTCCTTGCCCTTCCCCTTGCAGCTGGTGGTGCCTCCTTGCCCGTCCCCTTGGCAGCTGGTGCAGGTACACTGACAGGGCTGATGGTTCCCTGGAGCCTCTTCCACCTGCAGTAGCTGCTGACACTACTGTAGCCGTGGACTGGGTGGCTGAGGTGCTAGCCTGGGTTCTGACCACCCTGGCCTGACGTCAAGGACGGGGGTAGGGAAGAGGTCAGCAGTAGAGAGGAAAAGCTTCTTAGGGACACTGGGGTGGGAAGAGGGTGAAGGTTTGGGAGTGGAGGAAGAGGGAGTGGTTGTTGGAGGTGTCTGGCTGCTGTGTTTGGTTGCAGGTGCATGGGCTGGATTCTTATGTGAGGTGGCTGGCTGTTGGGTGTCTGAATGCTTGCGTTTTTGTACTTTAGGAGGAGGGGGCACAGACACAGTGGGAGAGGACACAGGGGACGTGTGCATGGATGTGGGGGTGGTGACAGCCAGTGAGGGGTGTGTAGTGATATGTGTGATGGTGATGGGAGTAGTGGATGATGATGTAGTGCATGCAGGTGTTAGTGGAGACGCTACTGGGAGGGTGGTGGACGAGGAGGGGGACAAGTGGAGGCAGTGGATGTTGTTATGTCTGCATCTGGATGGTGTTTGTGTGAGTGCCTGTGGGATGATGTGTGGTGCTTGTTTTGCCTGAGCCACTCCTGTGTGTTGTCTTGGGTGCATGCTGGTCTGAATGTGTGCTTGGGATAGGTTGGGGTTGAAGGGAATGGGACTGGGTAGAGGAAGTTGGAGGGTAGAGACAGGAACAATGGCTGCCATCAGCGAGCCTGGATTGATCTCTGTTGGGCTGCCATGCCAGAGTGAATGACCTCCAGGAATGCATTTGTTTGTTGCAAATGGCCTTCCAGCCCCTGGATGGCATTCACTATGGTTGACTGCCCAACAGAGATGGATCGCAGGAGGTTAATAGCCTCCTCACTCAGGGCAGCAGTGCTGACTGGGGCAGGGCCTGAGGTGCCTGGGGCGAAGGAGAGCCCCACCCCCCTGGGTGATCAGGCACAGGAAACACACTGAGGAGGAGGGGAGAGGAAACACGCTGCTGGGAGGGCGGTGCTGGTACGGTGGGTGGCGGCTGTACCTGTAGTTGGGGTGGGCACAGAGGTGTCCGCCACCAGCAGGGAGCTTCCATTGGAGGTGGTATCACTGTCCGACCTGTCCCGTCCTATCTCCGCCGCGGTGCTCCCCTCGCCCTCCGTCCCACTGGTGCCCTCACCATCAGTGGATTTGGCCTCCAGGGCCATGTGGGATTCAGCTCCCTCCGTCTCCGGTGCCTCTTCTCCTCCACCAGATGATGCTAATGCACATAAGGACAGGGTGACAAAACAAAAAGGGGGGGGTGAGAGACAAAGGATACTCTTGGTCAATGGCAGCAACAACACCACAGTTGGCGTACACAACACACACACACACACACAGGGAGCAGCCCTATGCACTAGGCAATGCACTACCAGTCACAATGCTCGTCATCAGCCCATGGACAGGAATACCTAACGCCAATAGCAGTATACCAGACACTCACAGACCCCTGACTGGTAGTGGATGCCTACTAGCTTGTTAGAAGGTGGTGTTCATCAGCCCCTGCCCAACATTGAATCTACCCTGCAATGTCCGGCCTGGCCTAGGGGCACCCACAGGCCCACATACCCCACCCGAAGACAACCCCACCACACGCAAGTAGTATATTGTGAAACTGTACTCACCCCCTTGTGGCTGCTGTGATGCCCCCAAGAGCCCATCCAGCTTCGGATAGGCCACCGCCAGTATGCAGGCCATCAGGGGGTCAGGGTTCGATGGGCACCCCTTCCTCATTGGGAGGCTATCCCTAGCTGGGCCTCCGCTGTCTTCCTTGCCCAACGTCTCAGGTCCTCCCACCGTTTACGACATTGGGTGCTCCGCCTGCTGTATACCCCCAGGGTCCGCACGTCCTTGGCAATGGCACGCCATATTCCCTTTTTCTGATTGGAGCTGACCTGCAGAAAAAGATACATAGAAAAAGGTATTAGTCATACGGTCCTTCCTGTTACACTCATGGCCCACCATAGCCCTCACATACCCTTACACACAGACATTGCCCGCCATACATGCAGCACGCTGCCCAGAACCCTTCCACCAACCCCCCCACACAAGGCCCTCACACACAGCACTCCATGCATCCATGCCCCTTGTATCGTGCTCACAGTGTACTCACCTGTTGGTCTGGAGGCCCATACAGCGTTTGGTACTGGGGTAGGACCCCATCCACGAGTTTCTCCAACTCCACAGCGGTGAAGGCAGGGGCCCTTTCTCCAGTGACACGAGCCATGGTCGATTCCAGACACAGGTCACAGCAGCTCTTGCAGTGAAGGTCCTCTCCTGTTGAAGGTCGGGTAGCAAGTGAGTTAACAGATAGAAAATGGCAGTCACGTCTGCAGCGGTGCGTACAGTCACTGCCGGCGTACATCACCATTGGCCACTGTAACCCATAGGACCCAATGATAACCAATGAGGAGTTGCACGGCGGTATACGACCACCTCCTGCAATAGCTCACAACGTCAGCGGAATTACATAATTTCCACTTGTCCCTCCAAACAGGACAGGCGGGCCTCTCCAACAACATACTGTTACATTCACAACATGCAATGCAGTGTATTGTTTGGAAATGTGAAATAGTGACCAGCTGCTCCCCGTTTTGCCCCCTAGATTACCACCACTGTGGATGAATAGGAGATGGAGACATCCCCCCGTGTACAGACCGCTGGTGGACTTGACAACAATGGAGGACAGGCACATTATCCTCACCTATAGATTTGACAGGGACACAATCACGGAGCTGTGTGCCCAATTGGAGCCTGACCTGATATCTGCTATCCGTCACCCTACTGGGATCCCCCCTCTTGTGCAAGTCTTATCTGTGCTCCATTTCTTGGCAACTGGCTCCTTCCAAGTGACAGTGGGCTTGGCAGTATTAATGTCACAGCCAATGTTCTCATTAGTGCTGACCAGAGTGTTGTCTGCCCTGATAAAACACATGCGCAGCTACATCCTTTCCCCCCAGGTGGAGGATTTGGCCACAGTGAAAGCTGACTTCTATGCAATGGGACATATCCCCAACATTATTGGGGCTATTGATGGTACACATATTGCATTTGTCCCCCCCCCTGGAGAAATGAACCGGTGTTCAGAAATCGAAAAAGCTTTCACTCGATGAATGTGCAGATAGTGTGCTTGGCGGACCAGTACATCTCCCATGTCAATGCTAAGTATCCTGGCTCTGTGCATGATGCCTATATCCTGAGGAATAGCAGCATCCCATATGTGATGGCTCAACTCCAGAGGCAACTGGTGTGGCTAATAGGTGAACCCTGGTTCCCACCCAGTGGATTTTGGTGTATGGGTATGGTGTGAGCCCTAAGGGTTAGTGTGTGTCTAACAGTTGTCCCTCAATATTTGCAGGTGACTCTAGTTACCCTAACCTCCAATGGCTACTGACCCCTGAGAGGAATTCCCGGACAAGGGCAGAGGAACGTTACAATGAGGCACATGGGCGAACAAGCAGAATAATAGAGAGGACATTCGGCCTCCTGAAAGCCAGGTTTTGGTGCCTCCATCTAACAGGAGAATCCCTGTGCTACTCACCCAAGAAGGTGTGCCAGATCATCGTGGCATGCTGCATGTTGCATAACCTTGCCTTGAGACGCCAGGTGCCTTTTCTGCAGGAGGATGAGGCTGGAGATGGACGTGTGGCAGTAGTGGACCCTGTGAACAGTGAAGATGAGGAGGCAGAGGATGAGGATGATGACAACAGAACAGCAATAATACGACATTACTTCCAGTGACACACAGGTAAGACACTGTAACTTCACTTTGCATTGACAGTTTTGTATTTGACATTATACATGGCAGGCAGATTCTCCCAATTCTATGGCCACTTACTGTACCCTTTGGCATTTCTATTTTCAGAAATCTGTGCCCCACTCTGGCACCTGATGTGTTGACTGCAGCCAACTACTGGTCATTCCTATGTATACATTATTGTACAGTTGTATTGCATTGTTTAAACCTTGTTAAACAAATACATAGTTAAACCATTTGACATACTCCATACTTGTATTTTTTCAAAGGGTGTTTATTTAAGTGCTAAGAGGTCGAAGGGGATGTGCAATGGGCTGGAGTGATGATGGAGGAAAGTCCAGGATAGAGTTGTCTATTTGTATCACAGGTGCATTGTCCAAGGGGAGCAATGGCAGTTTAAGGTGGACAGCGTGACAGAGTGGGACACAAGGGTGACAGTCAGGAGAGTCTTATTTCCTGGCAGGGGTCTTGGCAATACTCTCTGGCTTCTGCCTGGATTGCAGGGACCGTTTGTGGGGTGGTTCTCCTTCTGCAGGGTCAGGGGTGCTGGTGGCCTGTTGGTCATGTGGCGGGGCCTCCTTTCTACTAGCGGCAGCGGAGGTGGGGGGCTGTTCAGCAGTGTGGCTAGTGTCAGGGGCCCGGTGGTGTGCCACTGCCTCCATCATGGTGTTGGCCATGTCTGCCAGCACCCCTGCAATGGTGACCAGGGTGGTGTGGATGTCCTTCAGGTTCTCCCTCATCCCTAGGTATTGTCCCTCCTGCAGCCGCTGGGTCTCCTGCAACTTGTCCAGTATCTGGCCCATCGTCTCCTGGGAATGGTGGTATGCTCCCAGGATGTTGGTCAGTGCCTCGTGGAGAGTCGGTTCCCTGGGCCTGTCCTCCCCCTACCCCCTGTCCTCCCAGCTTCCCTGTTGTTCTGTGCCTCTGTCCCCTGAACCGTGTGTCCACTGCCACTGACCCCAGGTCCCTGATCGTCCTGTGTTTATGGGGTTGCCTGGGGTCCCTGTAGTGGTGGACACACTGCTGATTGATGTGTCCTGGGGACAGAGGTATGGGCCTGCTGGGTGGATGCTGTGGTGGTGTTTCCTGAGGCGAGAGGCTCTGTAGTGGTATGGGACTGTGCCTGGGTAACCGACTGCCCAGAGATCCCTGATGGGGCAGGTTGGCCATCCAGGTGACCAGAGGTGCTGTCATCATTGTGGGCCTCTTCTGTGGTGGGGACTGGATGTTGCTGGCACCTCCTTTCCGGTGATGTTGTGTGGGGGACCTGTGGGGATGTAAATGCAGTGTTATTGTTTCTGCGTGTGACATCTTGTGCATGGGTGTGTTGCCCTGTATGGTTGTGATTGCCCTGTCAGCTTTGCCTTGTGTGAGTAGTGATTTTGTGGGCTAGGTAATTCTCTCTAATGTGCATGCTTTAGTGATGGGTATCCATGCAGGTCTGTGATGGGGGTCCATGCATTGGTGTTGCATGTAGGGATTGGTAGTGGGATGGGTGGGTTGTGATAGTGGGGTATGTGTGAGGTGGTGAAGTGATGGGAGTGAGGGTAGGGGTGGGGGTTTGTGATGGCATGCAGATAGGGGGGTGATTGTAATAGAGATTTGACTTACCAGAGTCCAGTCCTCCTGCTACTCCTGCCAGGCCCTCAGGATGCAGTATTGCCAAGACTTGCCCCTCCCATGTTGTTAGCTGTAGGGGAGGAGGTAGGGGTCCACCACCAGTCCTTTGTACAGCTATCTGGTGTCTTGCAACCACGGAACACACCTTCCCCCGTAGGTCGTTCCACCTCTTCCTGATGTCGTCCCTTGTTCTGGGGTGCTGTCCCACGGCGTTGACCCTGTCCACAATTCTCCGCCATAGCTTCATCTTCCTAGCAATGGATGTCTGCTGCACCTGTGATCCGAATAGCTGTGGTTCTACCCAGATGATTTCCTCCAACATGGCCCTTAGCTCCTCCACTGAGAACCTGAGGTGTCTTTGTGGTGCCATGGGTGAGGTGTGTGTGGTGTGTGTGAGGGTTCGTGGGGTGATGTGTTGGGGTGTGTGCTGTAAGGTGCGTGGATGGTGTATGGGCGGTGGTGTTATGTGGCTCTGGTTGTGTAAGTGCTCTTGGTGTGTCTCTCTCTCAGTTGTCAGTTGTAAAGGGTTGTGGGTAATGTGTGTGTGTGTTTTATAGTGGTGTGGGTGTGGTGTGTGAATGTGTGTCAGGTGTGTGTAGATTGAATTGTCCAATGTAGTGTTGTTTTGTATATGTGTGTTTATTTTGAGTGCAGCGGTATGTACCACCAATGGTTTATCACGGTTGAATGTCTGCTGCAGTGATTCGTGGTTTATAATGTGATGGGTGTAGTTCTGTTGCCGTAATGGTGTGGGTTTTGCTACTGCCAGTTTATCACTGACCTTTGGGCTGGCAGACTCGTGTATGTGTCTGTTTAGTGACGAATTGCTATTTGTGGGTCATAATATGGGTAGCGGTAAACCACACCGGCGGCGGTATGCTGGCAGCAGTCGCATGGCGGGTAAGCGGGACTTACCGCCAATGTCATAATGAGGGCCTTAGGGCCAGATGTAGCAAAATTAGATTTTGAGACTCGGAAATTGAGACTCGGTGCGACTTGCAATTTCCGAGTCGCAAAACCATATGCAGAATGGTGTCTCAGACACATTCTGCGAGTCGCTATGGGGTCGCAAAGACCCACCTCATTAATATTAATGAGGTGGGTCGAATTTTATGACCCCATAGCGAGTCCCTGCACTCACAGAGATGGTGGCCTGCTGAAGACAGCAGACCTCCATGTCTGTGACTGCTTTTTAAATAAAGCAGTTTTTTATTTTATTTTGCAGCCTGTTTTCCTTAGAGGAAAACGAGCTGCAAAATAAAAAAAATAACGAAACCATTTGGTTTCGGTTTTTCAGAGTAGGCAGTGGTCCATTGGACCACTGCCTGCTCTGAAAACCCCTTTTTGGCAACATTCACAAAGGGGAAGGGGTCCCATGGGGACCCCTTCCTTTCTGCGAATGGGTTACCACCAGTGTGACACTGGTGGTAACTGCGAATTGCTTTGCGACCTCATTCGCGGTCACAAAGCAGTTTAGCATAGCGATGTGAGTCGCAGATAGGAAGGGAACACCCCTTCCTATTTGCGAGTCGCATTCACAATTTGCGAGTCGGTACCGACTCGCAAATTGTGAATGTGCATCGCAAACGGCATTTTGCATGGCGCAAACTGCGATTTTCGCAGTTTGCACCATGCAAAATGCTTTCTACATCTGGCCCCAAGTTTCTTAAGTTTGAGTAAGCCAGAGGTTTAGGCATAGCCCTTACTCCAAACTTCTGTAGGGAGACTAAATGTTAGGGTAATTAGGGACACCTATACCACTTTAACAAGACACAACTTCTTTAGTGGGGAAATCATCCCAGGCCATGGACTCACCATATATGGGTCTCACCTTCCAGTAGCTCAGGAAATTGTGCTCTGAAAGGAACCTAAAGATAGGAAGGAACCCTAACAAGAGTCTGCTCCTAGGCCTGCTGCTCCAGGCCGGCCAGGACACTGCTGGCAGTCAGGGGGAGTAGGATGCAGATTCTCACTTCCCAGTGTTAGAAAGACACGAGGGTCAACAGGGACCCGTTGAGGATCAGAGAGCCCTGCTGGGAGCACTACTGGTAGTGGGATGGGAGACCATACAAGTAGGCCCCCCTTCATGCCTAGGGGGTTGGTTGAGAGGGTAACTAAGAATAGGGACCGATGCTCCTCTGCTCACTCTCATGTTTCCTCAGAATCTGAGGGGACACACTGCTCAACTTCAGGTGGGGAGTGCCTAGACAGGGAGAACAGGCAACTGGGACTGGAGGAGGCCGAGCTGAGACTGCAGCAGCAGCTAGCCCTAGATAGGGAGGCCCTGGCAGTGGTGATAGCGAGGCAGGGTTTGGGGTTAGCACCCCACAGTTTTAGTTTCAGGGAGCCTAGGGCCAAGGAGGACTCTTTTGACTCCAGAAACTTGAACAAGGTGCCCCCCTACAAGGTGGGGGATGACATCTACAAATGTTCACTGCTTTGGAGAGGGCCTGTAAGGTACAGAGTGCCCTCAACGACAGTTGGCAACTATTTTGTAGCTCTCCTTCTCTGACAAGGGGAGAGACATATTCCTTACGGTCAGGGAACAGGATTCAGACAATTACTCAATGCTGAAAACAGCTCTTCTGGAGGGGTTTGGTCTAAACACTGAACATTACAGGATAAACTTCAGGGAGACCAAGAAAGAGTACTCACAAGTTTGGGTAGATTTTGTGGAGTGCTCTGTGAAAGCTCTGGAAGGCTGGGTGCATGGAAGCAAAGCCAGTGATTATCAGGGCTTGTACAACCTCATCTTGAGAGAGCATATTTTGAATAATAGGTGTTATGAGAAACATAATGAGGCTTTGTTTCATTACAGATGCACAAGATGTTAATCAACCATTAAGGGAACACAATCATTCACAAATATTAGGAAGAGGATAATGGTCCACAATCACCACCTTGTTGAGCTCTCTCAAATCTATACACAATCTCACACCTCCATTGGCCTTTCGTGCCATGACTACTGGAGACAACCATTCAGTGGCCTCCACCTCCTTTATCACCCCTTCACCAACCAATCTGTCTATTTCCATTTGCATGTCTCTTCACACTGAAAATGGTACTCCCCTGACCTTAGCTATTTTAGGTGCGGCCTTAGGTTTCAATTTTATAAGATGACAATATTTCTTTAGAGACCCACTTTTTTTAGCAAACACTTCTGGAAAATCTTTTGTCCATTTGGTATCGCTATTCTTTACCAAACCGACAATGGATTCATTATCATCTTGCGTTGCAGGTTAAATATTGCCTATATTTTTAACTGAAGCATTCCTAACACACCGGGGAATCCTCATTTGGATCTAGGTACACATTTACATCGCATTGATGTAACCAGCCTATAAGAGAATCTCCTTTCATGGAAACATATATTTTCCCCAGTACAATCCTGTCCTAGAATTCGATAGTGCCCCATAAATATCATAGTAGCCGTATAGGTTCACCCCCATAACCTCTGGGTTTAATGTCCGGCTTAAATAATTGAACACTTACAGCCAAACTTTGCTCATAAAATGTTTTTGGAATAAGAGTTATTTTGGCTCCAGAGTCAAACAACATTTTGACCAAGTTTTCATTTACTTTGACTAGTTCCAAAGGACCATTGCTGGAAAAACCTTTAACTTGAAAAATAAAATTCTTCTCATCAGCATCCTCCTCATTGTCATTAATATCTATTTCTTGCACTTTCTTTAGATCTTTCGCCGATCTGCAGCATCTAGTGAAGTGACCCTTTTTTCTGCAATTTCTGCACACAGCTTTCCATCCAGGACAACCTTTATTATTAGCAAAGTGACCCTCATTGCCACATCTAAAGCACTTTCCTTACATGTGCTTCATATTAGTATTACTAGAATCCAACGCTCTGTTAAATTTAGTCTTTTGTACAACTTGCACAAAGTCTCCTTTCTTACTTTCACACCCACTAGCACTTAATGACGTTTCTTTCTTCAAAACTTCAGTGCAGGCCTTTGAATGTTCAAAATTCTTTGCTGCAATTAAGACTTCTTGCAAAGATGGGTTATCTTTGTGCCACATGCTCTCCCAGGCTTTATCAGTGGCACATCTCAACATCAAATGATCTCGCAACCTCTCATCAAGTGAAGCTCCAAAATTACATGTAGAAGCTAGTTTTCATAAATCTGTAATATATTGTTCAACAGACTCTCCTGAGCGCTGTATCCTTCGTCCAAAATGATATCTCTCAAGATCAGTACTAATTTTGGGTGATAGTGCATGTCTAACTTCTTAATGCATATTTCATATTTATTTAAGCTTGTTGCTTCTTGATCTGAAAGATCAGGGAGATGCTCAAATATTTCTTGCCCTTCAGATCCCAAGCAGTGCATCAACAGAGATGTTTTCCTCTCCGCACTTAACGATGTGCCACAAACTCTAGCATAGTGAGTAAAGCCTTTCTTCCACTTGAGCCAGGGAATAGGGGGATCCCCTGGAGATGACAAAAAAATGCCAGTGCAGGGTCTGATTTGATACATCAGTACCTAGTGGACTCTGATCTGACCTCTCCTCAAGAATTGGAAAAGAAGGCAGACAAATGGGTCCGCACCAGGGTGCGCAGAAAAGCTCCCACAGAGGGTGACCACAAAAAGAAAGATACAGGTAAGCATCAGGAGAAGGGCTGGGACAAGGAAAAATTGAAAGAGTCCTCATCAGGCCCACACAATTCCTCTGGGGGTAGGGGAAAATCCTCTTCCTCCAGCTTCAAAAAGCCTTGGTGTTATGTCTGTAAGAATGAAGGCTATAGGCCAGGAGACAGCTCCTGTCCTAGAAAAGACACTGAGCCTTTTACCACTGCTACTCTCCCTGCCATTCCTAGTGCCCCTAGTAATACCAGTAGTGGTGGGACTAGACAACCTAAAAGTGTAGTTGGGTTCTCCTTTAGGTCTGTAGTGGGACCTGGGGTAGATATAGAAACCCCTGAGACAACTTTTGTCTCTCAGGGTGACACTGGCCTTGCCACCCTAGCTGCTTGTCCCCTTAAGATGGATAAGTACAAGCAGCATATTCTGGTAAATGGAGTTCAGGCCGAGGCCTACAGGGACACAGGTGCCAGTGTCACCATAGTAACTCCAAAACTGGTGTCACCTGAGCAACACCTACTTGGTCACAAATACCAAGTCACTGATGTAAATAACCACACTGAGTGCCTCCCCATAGCTATGATAGACTTTAACTAGGGTAGGGTTACTGGATCTACACAGGTGGTAGTCTCCCCTAACCTACCTGTAGAGTGCCTCCTAGGTAATGACCTGGAGACCTCAGAGTGGGCTGAAATAGAGTTTCAAGTCCATGCAGCCATACTGGGCATCCCTAAACACCTCCTTGACTTAACATTGAAACAAACTAGAAAAAAAAGAAAATGAACCCTGAAGCCTGGAATAATGGCCCAGGACACCCCTAATATCCAAGACAGGCAGACTACAGAATTACCTCCTGTCCAAACTCCCACTGAGGATCCCACTCCTCTAAGAGAAGCAACCACTACCTGGGTGGAAACTACACCACAGGAGCCTAAAGCTATAGCAGCTGAGCTCCTAGGGGTAAAAGAATCCCTCTGGGAGAACACTAAGGTAGAACAGCTACCCTGCCCTATCTTAGAAGGCTTGGACCAGCCATGCTGTCCTTCCATGGAAACTTTGGGGCTGCACCTTTGCCCCACCCCAGAGGACATAGGGCAGCAACCCTGTTCCCCTTTAGAGGCTTTAGGGCAGCAACCCTGTACTGCTCTACCCACTTTAAGACAGCAACCCTGCCCCCCCCCCCTTAGAGCCTGTCCTGCTCTGATACACTTTGGTCCACAACCTCCACCTAGGGACATAGAGGACCCATAGTTCAGGCACATGTCAAGAGAAAATCTCAAACTGATAGGGTGGTCTACCTCCCCACAGGGAAGGGGCCACACAGTGGATAATACTGGGAGCACCACTCTAATGCAGAGGTACTCTCCAGATATCTCCACTTAGACAATAAATACTCATCTGGCCAAGGTTAACTTTATTGTCCTTTGTTTGGGGGGTTATGTAGGAAAGTAGCCTCTTTTTAGCATGGTTACTCCCACTTTCTGCTTGTTGTCAGTATGTTTTGACTGTTCCACTGGGATCCTGCTAACCAGGACCTCAGTGACTATGCTCCCTCCCTTTACATTTGGTTGCTTGGACCCCCCCCGCCACATTTGGCATACTGGTTCCCCCTGGTATGTCCCTAGTATATGGTACCCAGGGCCTTGTGGCGCCAGGGATTCCCCATGGGCTGCAGCACGTATTATGCCATCCATGGGGAGCCCATGCACAGTGTATCTGCAGGCATGCTACTGCAGCCTGCATGAAAGGGTACATGTGCCCTGTTCACTACAGGTCACTGCACCAGGTCACTGTAAGTCACCCCTATGGTAGGCCTTCCTAGCCCAGAGGGCAGGGTGCAGATACCTGTGCGTGAGGGCACCCCTGCATGAGCAGAGGTGCCCCCATGAACTCCAGCTCGTGAGTGCGGGGATGACATTTTACGTGTGTACTGGACATAGGTCAATACCTTTGTCCAACTACATAATGATTACTCTGAACCTAGGCATGTTTGGTATCAAACATGTCGGACTCATACCCCAATATGTTGCCAGAACTGGAAGTATGATTCCATGCACTCTTGGGGCTCCTTAGTGGACATAGGTCAATACCTTTGTCCAACTACATAACGGTTACTCTGAACCTAGGCATGTTTGGTATCAAACATGTTGGAATCATACCCCAATACTGTTGCTAGAATTGGAAGTATGATTCCATGCACTCTGGGGGCTCCTTAGAGGACCCTCAGCATTGCTCTTACCAGCTTTCTGGGGTTTTCCAGGCAGCCCGGGCTGCTGCCACCCCTCAGACACTTTTCTGCCCTCCTGCTGCTTGATCAGCTCAATCCCAGGAAAGCAGAACACAGGATTTCCTTTGAGGGAGGGGGGTAACACCCTCTCCCTTTGGAGATAGGTGTTAAATGGCTTGGGAGGGTAGCCTCTCCATGCCACTAGTATGCTTTGATGGGCACATTTGGTGGCCTCCTTGCGTAAACCAGTCTGCTCCAGTTCAGGGACCACCAGTCCCTGCTCTGGTGCGGAACTGGACAATGGAAAGGGGAGTGACCACTCCCCTGTCCATCACCAACCCATGGATGGTGCCCAGATCTCCTCCAGAGGTCATTTGATTCTGCCATCTTGAATCCAAGGTGGCCAGAGGCCTCTGGGAGCATCTGAGTGGCCAGGTCAGGAGGATGGCGTCAGAGCCCCCTCCTGACAGGTGGTCACCTGGCTAGGTGACCAGTCCCCCTTCCAGGGCTAGTTAGGGTATCTATCTTTGGTGGGTCCTCAGATTCGGCTTGCAAGATTCCAGCACGACTCCTCTGCAACACTACTTCAACTTCTGGCCACTGTAACTGTGACTGGACCCTCCAGGATCCGACAATCTGCATCCACGACGAGGACTCTGCGTGCAACATTGTTTCCATGGCTTCTTCCAGCTTCTGGAACATTTCCAAGGCTGTGCATCCTCTGAGGGTTGCAACTCTTCAGCCTGCATGAGAAGGAAGAAGGAATCTTCCTTGTAGTGAAGGAGTCACTCCCCTGCAACTGCAGGCATCAACTGTAACGACAACCGGCTGCGTGGGTTGTATCTCATTCTGAGCTGTGTGGACCCTGCATCACAGGTGGTGGTCTGGAGTAGTCCCCTTGGTCCTCTCTGCCGGCAGTTCAACTTTGGTGAAGGTAAGCCCTTGCCTTCCCACGCAGGACAGTACTCCCATGCACTGCATTTCTTGCAGCTACCAAGGCTTGTTGGCATCTCCTCCAAGGGATCTTCAGGCTCCATGTAGTACAAGCCCCCAGCACACTTCCCTGCAACAGACAGTCCTCTGCATGCTTCTCATGTGGCGTGGGACTCTTCTTCAGTTGTGCTGCGTGGGCTCCTCTGGAACTCCTGGGTCCTCTTTTCCAGTGGGTCTCCCGTAGGGGCTGCCTTTTTCTTTTGTGGTCTCTCTGCTTTGCTGAGGATCCTTCTGAGACTCCCTCCATGGGTTGAATCCTCCTGGATCTTGCTGGTCCCCGGCAGCCCCACTTTTCCTTAACTGCAACTCTTGCCTTTGCCAAGGCTTGTTGGTGGCTTTTCCACGTTACAGACAAACTGCAGTCTTCCATCCGGCATGGGACATGGATTGCATTCTCCAGGAACTCTTCACCGATTCCAGTGCTGCATTGCTGACTATCTTCGTCCTACTGTCGACCAACCCCTGCAACCACAGACAGGTGGGTAGTGGCTCCTGCCACCACCATATACTTCTGCGACTTCTGAACTTGGTTCCTTCCTTTTTCAGGTGTTCCTCTTTAGGAATCCACCGGTGTTTTCTTGCAGTCTTGTCTGGGTATTGCATTATCCTCCTTTTAATCCTCTTGGTGTTTTGGGGAAAATCCAGTAACTTACTCCTTTCTTCCTGGTTGCTGGGAAGCACTGTGGTACTTACCTTTGGGGTTTCCTAGTTCCTCCAGCTTCCCTCTACATATGTCATGTCACTTGCCTAGGTAGGGGTCCTGTATTCACATTCCATTTTTTTAGCATATGGTTTGGGCTCCCTCTAGGGTCGCTATTACCTATTTCTATTCCACTGTTTTCTACTGCTATTTAATACCTATTTCCGATTACTAGTGTATATCTAGTGTGTTACTTACCTCCTATTGCGGTGTTGCCTCTCTAGTACTTTTCGGTATTGTGTGACTAAAATAAAGTACCTTTGTTTTTGTAACACTGAGTGTTTTCTTTCATGTGTGTAAGTGCTATCTGACTACAGTGGTATTGCATGAGCTTTGCATGTCTGCTAGATAAGCCCTGGCTGCTCATCCACAGCTACCTCTAGAGAGCCTGGCTTCTAGACACTGCCTACATTTCACTGATAGGGGAACCCTGGACCCAGTGTAAGGTGTAAGTACCATAGGTATCCACCACACACTAGGCCAGCTTCCTACATTGGGTACCCCACAGTATCACCGGTAGATATTTGAATATCACTGACACATTCCAAACAACTAAATTCATCTTTATACAGTATACTTAGTCTCATTCCTCCTCTAACATAACACATTGGTTCTATTTACAGTTTAATTTCAGATGATTTTTTTCAGATAAAGAAGTCAGTCAGAAATGCATTGGTGTACACATTGGAAGAAAAGGTGTATAAGACACAAACACTAACCTGTCTGTTCATTTGAAGAATTTATAAAATTGTGTGGATTACAACACAATGGTTGACTAAAAATTAATGGACAAACAATATGTCTGACACTGAGTATTTTTAAAAAGCATAATTGTACGCCCTATAATACTGTGTAGATTGGAAGTATATTTGTCTCTGGACATCTAGCTTATTCACACAATGCTGATGGAATCCTTTAAAGTTTGTATCACCAGCCAGTATATGTGTCAGGTGATTCAATGTTGCTTGCAAGGGCTACGTTTAAATGATGTTCATCAGAAGGGTAGAAAACTTTGTGGTTTTGCATACGGTGAGAGGTGGACCTAGTCTTTAATGGATGTATCACCTATGCCAATGCAAGTCAGCATCTACAACTACATAATTTACCTGTAACACCTGCTATGCGTCTAAGTATTGAGTGGGAAAAGGTATTAGCAATAGGCCTATATGACCATTGCTTTCACTGTTACAAAAACTGACATTTCCTTTTTGTGGCTTTTGACAGCCTTTTTATGGGTTGAGGTGGAGTATGTGTGTTATCCTGTGACTAGCAATGCCCTTGAGCTTTGACCAGATTTGTTGTCAGAGAGTTTCCCTCCAACTATTGCTAACCAATTGTGATGTTTGTTTCCCTTTGAGGGGATGGCAGATGTCTTATTAAGATGAGAATTGAACACAACAATGCTTCGTAGTCCCATCTAGTTGGTAAGTGGAACATAAGCATTGCACATGCAAGCACTGAGTTTACTGGACAGCGGTAGCATGCAGAAACTGATACAACCTGAATTTAAGGGAAATTGATCATATATTATTAAAAGACATTCAAGCACAGTACTCAGACACCTAGATCTAGGTGAAAATGGGTGATAATAGTACTCTGACCAAAAAAAGTTTCGCTAATAGAGGCCTAAACAAGGATGCGTCCCAGCACCAACCCTATTCAACCTCTGTGCTTCCAATGTAGCTAAAGCAGTCGATAATCCGAGAGCCTGCCCATCCAAAATAGGAAGTTATGTTATACCCACGTTGCTGTATACAGACAACAGGATAATCCTCAATGAAAGTGGCGTGGGATTACGGCATACTCTCAAAGCTCTTGTGTCCTATTGCACTGACAATCATTTAATAATAAATGGTGGGAAATCAAACGTGCTAATTTGTAGCAAATGGAAATCTTTAAGGCAGTGCTGGCAAATGAACAATGAGCAGATTGTTAAGGCTACTTCCAATAAACAACTAGGGCCCTGATTCCAAACCACAGTTAAGTTTCCTCAGCATCAAGCAGAACTGAAGTCATACGCATGTTCTTTAATATCTGCCTTGCTTAAACTGGCAAATAACCCGAGTGGCCCATTGGTAGAACCGTTGCCGAATGTCTTCCAGGTAAAGTACATGCCATCACGCTGGTATGTTTTTTGAGTAGTTACACCTCTGATTAAGTGCCTAAATAAAATCCAGTGTCATCTTTTTAGGAGGCTTTTCGGTCTTCAACCTCCCAGGCAATTAATTATTCGACTGGAATTCAACTTAATAAATCAGTCAAGTTTACAAGCATCAAGTTTAACAAAACTCAAAACAGGGCTCTTTAAAATCGCTTTTCTGGTCAGATACTGAAAAGGGTTCAACATGTAACCCTAGGCATCCCCCCCCTCTTGCCAGCACTTTGGACTTCCAGGGATTGCATGAGGTTTGGTATCTACACCTTTTCTGCAGCACTTTAAAATCATGTCAAAGAGTCAAATTATCTTTTACTCTTTTGAGCAGGACATAAAGTCATGTCAAATAGTAATTCAATATTCTGTTCTATTAACTCTGTATGTGCAAGGGCATCTTCAGAGATACTTTTTAGAGGCTTTGCCTTTGACCTTTAGAAAAGATTATGCCAGACTCCGTTTTGCACAGTTTGACCTCAGAGAAATAGAACAGAAGTGGAAAACAAAGGCCACATGACTAAGCACAGGCCTGTGACCATCCAACCAAAACGTTGGCCCCTATTCTTTGCTGCTGTTCGGTGAGGTCTAAAAATCGAGCTATCATAATGCTCCCACTATTCAGATAACTGGGAATAAGAACATGTGCAACAGTAGTTACATAATGCTTCGACAAGTCTACAGTGCAAGTGACAAGTGCTTTGTAAGGAGGCAAAGGATGGCTCTGACCAGGTACCTATTTGTTCCCCTGCACAACTTGGAAGTAAAAAAGAAAGAATAAAAATTAAAGAATCCAACAACTTGGAAACAAGGGAAAATGGTATACAATTCTAAACTCAATGCAAGAAATATTAAAAAATATAAAAACACACCATCATAACTCCATTTGTACAAAAATTTAAAACACATGCATGAAAGAAAATCAAATTTACTACTCCCATTCCAACCGGAGCAGCAGTAGGAAAGTTTTGGAGTTTGAAGGGGTCAGATTTACTATTTCCACTCCAACCTGAGCAACAGTATGGACTGTGTGGGAGTTTTGAGGGGTCCGTTTCAACCTGAGGAACAGTAGGGAAAGTGCTTGACTTTGCAGGGGTTATTATTACTATTCCCAGTCCCAAATGAGCCGCACAGGGAAAATGTTGAACTTTGGAAAGATGATATTAACTATTCCCAATCCAACCTTACCAGCAGTAGAAATAAAATAGAACTTTAGGAAAATCGCATTTACTGTTCTCATTCCTAAGTACCAAGTACAGAAAATAAAATTACATAAAATCCAACTAACTAAATAAAAGGAAAAATAAAAAATGTTTAAATATTACCTCTAAAATCACATCAGACACGATATATTAATTAAAAAGATACATTATTGCAAATTACTCAATCAAATAGAAAGTATCAAAAATGTCACTGAAAAATACTCAGAAATTATAAATAAGGATACAAAACATAAAAATACACATTACCTTTAAAATACTATTTAGTTGAAAAATATAAATGAATTAAAATGTAAACAAATAATTCACAAAATTATTCAATAATTTCATCAATCAATCATTAATAAATATATTCTAAAAATAATAAAAATATATTTCTAAAAACTACCAATCCTACGGCCATGTAAACACCAAAGCACATCATAAAAATAATATTTTTTAAAGCATAACAGACATACGTTATATGATTAAAAGTTAATTTACACAAATGTTAAAAATATATATTATACAGTTTTTCAAAACAACCAATTATTCATAAGATTTCTGACAACATTTAATAATTTACATATTTCATAAACAAATTACCCAGTTAAAAATAAAGTAAAACATTTAAAATATATACTTTTAAAACAGGTCCTGCCCTACTGCTTTACAAGCCCAACTACCCACTACAATATTTTTTTTAATGTAGTAATTTGAATTATAAAACACACCCACATTGCATTGAAAATACTATGTAAGAAAAATAAAACAAGTACATTGAAAATAACAAAACATGTACATATTTAATTTAATTAACCAATTACACCATTAATAATCTATTGAATCTTTAAAATACAAAATAAAATGCCAGTTAGTAAATATCATAACCACCTATCCATTGTAATACACTTCCCAATCTACTCCCCTACAAATCCAACAGCCTACCTACAAATAAAAACATGAACATTAAACAAAATATGATTCTTTGAATACATTAGGCAACCAAAGAACAATAGATTATAATAAATAATTACTAATAATTAGCAACTAAGTGAGTGTCTAACATTCAAACTAATAAAGGATTAAAAAATACAATATTTTTATACAATGATAATATATAAAACATTAATAAATACCAAGATATTATTATTAATATTAAAATAAAAATATATTTACACCTACGATGTTATATCACACGAAATTCTGGACAGCACAATATTTTTGCAACAATGTTAAAGACCAACACTATTTTTGAAACAATATTAAGGTTGAACACAGAGTTAAGGTTGAACAGCTGCAGAACATGGTATTGTGGTGTAATGGAGTGAGTAGAAAGTGAAATGTTAGTAATTGTCTTTGCACGACATTCTATAACTGTTTTCTGGGAGGGTGCATTCATTCATGCCCAAAGATGACTAATAATCTCCAGAGCTCCCAGAGGTGGCTCCCTTGTGAATCCACTCACCACTGAGGATGACATGAGTGAGCTGATCCCAGGGGGTGACTTCAGAAATTCTGGTTGTTCTGTAGGAGCTGGCAAAAACCAAGAATGAGACCTGTAACCCCTCAGTGGAGATTCTAACATGGCAGCACCCTTTAAGTGCCACATTACTTTTGATGAGAGAAGAGGTTAAATCCTCTTGATGTATACCTTTGAGAAGGCTTGAGGAAAATTAAACAGCCCAAGACGGATGTGGTACTGAGAAACCTGACAACAGCCCATTGTGCTTTCGTGTGCCTTGTCTTTTCTTTTTTGCTGTGAGGCACAGCTAATGAGTGCTAGACCTGGCACCTTTCACATGGTTTCTCCCTATCTTCTCCCCTTCAGACCTCCTATTTTTGCTGAATTTGTTTTGGTTAGCCTTAGGACTCTCTGCACTTTGCCACGTGCTAACCAGAGCTAATGTGTGTGTGCTCTCTCCTCTAAATATGGTAACATTGGCTTACACCCATTTGGCATATCTAATTTACTAATAAGTCCCTGGTAAATGAGGACTGCATGTGCCCAGGGCCTGTAAATTAAATGCTGCTAGTGGGCCTGCAGCACTGATTGTGGCAACCATTTAAGTACCCCTTTATAAATGTGTCATGCCTACCATTGCAGAGCCTCTGTTTGCACTTTTAACCTGTCATGTCGACCTGGAAAAATAAACCTTTGGTAATCCCAAACCTTTCTCTTAATGGGTATAAGTCGCCCCTAAAGTAGGGCCTATCAACCCAAGGACAGGGTGCAGTGTATTTAAAAAGTTGGACATGTACTTTTAAGTTTTACATGTCCTGGTAGTGAAAACTCTTAAATTAGTTCTTCATGACTGCACAGCCTATCTTTTCCGTAGGAGAACATTGTATTTGCCTCATTACATGTTATAAGTGTAATTTTAAAGGGGGAAGAGATAACTGGTTCATGTTTGATGTCTCTGGAATCCTAATTTAAAATCCTAAATTATGATGAAGTAAGATTTTCAATTACAAGTCTGAACATTCCACTTTTAGAGAGTTGGTATTTTCTTGCCCTAGCGTTTTGGTGCCTGCAGCCTGTCTCTGGTCACATGATTGGGTGTAGTTAGCAGTTGGGCTTTGTGTATTCCTCCTAGGCAGCCACACACAACAGGATCTTAGGTGTGACTGGATGGACCATCACTGGCAGGATGGTGGGGAGGAGCTGGGCTCAGCCTCACTCACACCTAAAGAGGCTATAGCCATTCTCCGCAGAAAGGGCTGCATACCTCCCTTAGTTAGCCTTGAGCCAGGGCTGGGAAGGCAGGACATCTGTGCACTTCAAAGGCATGCCTCTAGTAGAAGCTTCTTCCCACTTCAAAGGCCCAACTATGTATAAATGAAGGACCTCAGACACCACCACTTCACTACACTTCTGGACCTGTGGAAACTCTGCTAGGACAAAGGTCTGTGGTACTGCTGAAAGGCCTGCCACTGTGCTGGACTGCAAGTCTGAAGGAGCTGCTGCCTTGGTGAGGTGACCTGCTGCCTGCTGCCTCTCCCCTGGGGAGGAACCTGTAACCCATTGTTAACCCAGTGCCCCAGAGTGACTCCAAGGGCTAGCCTTCTGGTCTCCTGATCTGAGCCTCAGGGATATAACAGGCTCCCCAACCGCTCCTGGACCCATTTTCAGCAAGTTCCTGACCCCCAAGATGTGCCTTTCAGTTCCTGTACGCTTGGTGTGGCTCATGAGCTCTTAAATTCAAGCTTTTGGGCTCTTTGCAACCACGAAAGGGCCCGTTCGCACCAGAACCACTACTCTTGCACTGAAAATCAGTGTGCACCGTTGCAAGTTCATCTCTTCACACAGCAGCATTATCAGGCTGCGGTGGAACAACCAACGTGAAGCTGCAGCCTGTCCATCTGTGATGCCCGGCCTGCTCTTCGCAGCACACTCATGACGTTCTCATTGCTCCTAATGACCTTCTCCAATGTGAACGGGACTCTTGGCACCAAACTGAGAAGTTAAAACGTCAGCTGAACTAATCTGGGTCTGTATCTGACCCACGCTCCATTGCAGTTAACCTGAATTTTTTACTTTCACCCAGTTCAGCGTGACCAGACAGCCACAGTTGGCCCTTCATGCTTTTTTGCGCTATATTGCTGTTTATTCTTTAGAAAATCATAACTCTGGTTGCACTAATTTTGTGTGGAACCTTTTTGTGTGGTGTTTTCACAGTTTTACTCTTTGAAGTGTTACACAAATACTTTACACTTTGCCTGTAAGTTAAGCCTGACTGCTCTGTGCCACGCTATCAAGGGGTTGAGCACAGGTTAACTTGGGTTTGCTTGTGCCTTATCCTGACAAGGAATGTTGATGCTGGTTGACCAGGGCTCTCACCCCAGTCAGCCAGAGTGTTGACTGCCAAAAATCTTCTCTTGCGTTGACACCACCACAGGCAAAGGTGGCTAACGGCAGGACTCCAGTCCCTTCTATCGCTGAGCCAATCACGATGTGCAATCCCGCTGATGCAACTGTGGCAGCTAAACCTCCACACCTGAGTTGGCAAATTGGCAGCTATATATACACGAAAGCCACTGTTTGAATGCTTTCTACTCATCCTGTCACCATGAACCAACTGCTACCAGTTCTCCTATTGCTCCTGGACCAGGTCCAACATGGAAATCAACCCTGTCGTTGCCGGAACGGGTAAGTCACGGGCATTCCTCTTGCCCTCGGAGTTGTAGCTGCATAGAAACACTGGACTTGTGCATGGCCCACTAATTTGTGTAAACACCACCATACTGTTGCGCAATGCTGACGTGTGTAATGTAGAAGCCTGAAATGTATCAGAACAGACCTCAAGTTATAGGTAGCATCCACCGATTTTTTGCGTTCTACCTACATGGCAACTGACACCTACTCAAAAAGCCTCAACAATCACAAATATAAATGTGTCTGTAAAGGTGTGTGCAAGAATGTACCCAAAAGATCATAAGTATCAACTGTAACACTATGCTCAACTTGAACCAAACATTACCATGATAATGTAGCAATTACACTACAACATGCTACAACATACTACAGGTAGGTGTATACAGAATGTAAGACAAAATTCACTGGTGACCTGCAAACATGTCAGAGATGTATGAAGGTCTCATGTCCCCTTGGTGTGTGCAAACAATCACAAGCATAAGATCACATTTAACTGTAAAGTGCCAGGTTATCGGTGTAATGCTTATGTGCATATTAATTACACATCATGTCAAAATAAAAGCACATGCATGCTCCACTCACAAAAACAGAAACACATATCATTTTGTTGTAAGTGTCCAGTAACAACATGAACGCCTGCACCAAAATGAATATGTTCAATCACTAATGTACAACACTAATGTATGCATTAAAAAAACCAACTAAAACATACAACCTGTGTTTGGCACTGTCACAAATGAGAGTAAATGCATGGCTCACACGTGCAGAAACATAACATCATCAGCAAACAATTAGTAACAATTAAATAATAAGGCCAGGACAAAGGTATACTCAAAATAAATTATTTTATACAATGGTGGGCTTAGTCACTCAATGATATGTCATAAGTCCATCCACTGTGGAAAATTAATGTTTCAGGCCCATCACTTGCCTCCTAAATTCCCTGCCAGAATAAACGTCCTCCGGAAGGGGCATGTATGGGGTAGAGAGCGGGTATCTCAAGGATCTTAGTGGGGGAGAGGGGGAGTCCTTAGGTTTGGGAGAGGTGGGGTGGGTTTTGGTTTGGGAAGGGTGGGTTTGGGATTGAGTGTGGTGAGTTTGGTGGGGGCGGTTTTGGGGTGTGGAAGGGGGGTTTGGGATTTGGAAGGGGTCAGGGCCAAGGCAAAAAGAAGGTCTTCTTGGAGAAAATGGGTAGGGTGGTTGAGAGGGAGTCTGGGTTGGGAGGTAGAGGGAGTGACTGTGTTTGTTGCGCATGTGTCTGTTGAAGGTGTGGGGTCTTGAGGGCCTGGTTCATGTTTATGTGCTGTATCTTTAGATTTGTGTATTTTACTGATTTTTGGGTGGGTAAGTGTAAGCGTTTGTGTCGAGTGTGTGCGTGGATGTGTCTGTTGTGGTTGTGGTGTTTGTTGTTGTGGTATCTGTGGGTATGCTGGTACATGCATGTGTGGTGGTGTGTGTGATGACTGGGGGTGTGCGTGTAGTGTGTGTGGGTGTTGCTGTAATGGTGGGTGTTGTGTCTGTGAGTGTGCTTGTGCATGCATGTGTGGTGGTGGGTGTGATGACTGGGGGTGTGTGTGTGTGTGTGTGTGTGTGTGTGTTGCTGTAGTTGTGGGTGTTGTGTCTGTGGGTGTGCTGGTGGGGGCATGTTCCTGTGTAGTGGTGGATGTACTGGCATGGTGTGTGACAGTGGTAGTGGTGTGTGTGGTGTCTACATGTGTGTGTGTGTGTGCCTATGTTTTTTTATGTGTCTGGGTTGGAATGTGCTGCTTGTGAGTGCTATTGTGGGTCCATGTATATGTTTGCGTGTGCTTTGGTCAGGGCTGTGTTGAGGGATTTGGGTTTGGCAAGGAGTGGAAGTCTGGGCATGAGGTTGAGATGGGTGGGAAGCTTCGGCCAATGAGGAGGCCAGATCTTGGAATGACTACTGTAGGCGAGACAGGGCACCATGAGTGCCATCCAGGTAAGCCAGCATCTGGGTGTTCTGGACAGACAGTCCCTGGATGGCATTCAATAGTGCAGTCTAGCCTACAGCGATTGTCCTCAAAAGATCAACAACCTCCTCAGTGAGAACATCCTGGGACACTGGGGCAGAGGTGCCTGCAGCAAAGGTGACAATGCCCTTTTTAGGGGGGTGGCTAAAGCAAAGTGGGGAAGCAAGAGGGAGAGTGGAGATTAGAATATAAGGGGTGGATGAAAATGCAGGTGTCAGTCTCTTGTGGGTCCGCCCTTACTAGGGACTGGTCTTCATTGGAGGCCTCCGAGGAAGATGATGAATCACTTATGGCCTCCTGGCCTGTCCCCTCATCCTCCATGCCACTGGATCCCTCAGTGTATGCGGTGTCCACACCCAATACCCAGTGGCCAGCTTCATCCTCATTGATGTGGCCTTTGTCACCTTCGACTTGCCGAGTTGATGCTGAAACAAAAGATACAACAGTTTTAGTGTATCTGTGAGAATGCAATTGGACATCAATGTGCATCACACAACATTAGCAACAAGTTCAGTTATCCCCTCTTTCAGTTCCCATATCATTTATGCCTTTGTCACTTATACACTTGTAGTTAACTCCATAACAAAGGGTTCCAACATCATGAGTAAACACATAGGCCTGGATACATCTCTGAGCCACTGCAGTGCAGAGCTATAATTGGTTTCCTTCTCCCAAAGGGTACGTTTTTTGGATGGAAATTGTCTGCCCAAAATGGGACACCACAACATCTATGTGATGTTACCTTCCACATGCAAATGTCGCTTTCAGTATCACATTGCTCTCCATCATCATTTTCTCCTTTGGGCAGGACTAAGGACACAAAAATGACTGTGAGATGCACAACTCTCTCACCAATGTGGGCACATTCTGTTGCTTACAATACAGTTTGTCATAGAAATTCACATTGGCAAACGCAGACTGGCTTACATGCACATTTGTGATGGACTATGGACTCAGATGTACTAGCTTCAGTCCACATAAAATATCATAAGTTTTCTGGAGCAACTGCTTTCAGACATGTGCCAGAAAAGGAATGATGCCAGTGTACAAAGAAGATCAAAGCTTTTGGTGCAGATGCACATGATCACATTTTCATAGCACCAGCTTAGCAATGTCAAGTTTGATATGAGCTGCTTGAAAATTGTGCAGTTTGCCACAGTCATAAGTAATAAAGTCTATATTCACCACACACATTTGTACCATACCATCACACTTAACCCAATCATGACACGGGAATGTTTTGTGAAACTGTCCCTCATGTAATTGTGAAAGTGCTGACAATCCCTTTATTTACATATAGCCATGTGTCTGCCCACAACAGTGTTTGCCTGGTGAGGAGGAACCTAGTGGCGTGGTACAGCACAAAGCAATCCAACACACACAGCATAAGACAGTGTCTGATCAACTTACACCTCCAGAAATCATCATGGGCTTTGTATGTGTGTCTTCCTCAAAGTTGATGACATACAACATAGCTGGAAAGTAAAGAGGTCAAACCACAATAATATCTACTGACATTGGCTTATCCACTTGTTGCTGCTGTTGGGGCCTCAACTGCCCATCAAGCTCTGGGTAAGTCACTACCAGGATTTGGGTCATTAGGGAGGTCACGGTGGGCACACTTGCCTGGATTGCTGGGAGGACTGCCCAACTTGGCTCTCTGCTAATTTCCTGGTAGCCCAGCGCCTGTCCTCCAACCTCTTGCGACGGTGCAGGATACACAGCTTTTGGACCCCCAGGGTACGCATCTTCTTGGCAAATGCCTTCCAGATATCACACTTCAGATGGGCGTTGACCTGTATAGATGACATAAAAGAACAGGAAAATACAATTCTGTGTCACTGTTGGGTAGTACTGCTGTGATACCACTGTTCATAAATTCAACCTACATTTATAAACCAGTTTCTAGATGTTTTTGCCATAAAACTGCCATAGGTAGAGTGGACATACTGATCTGCAGTGATCTCATGTGCACCATCAATACTTTGTAGCTTCTCATGTTACCTAATCAGACCTACAACATCATATTGGCCAGGCCTATGCAACCAATCCTGTTGTGAGAGCCACCCCTGATCACTCATGATCATTGTGAGCCACTGAAGGCCAAACAACCTGTACAATCTCTGCACATAATCATACTCACAGCTACATTGGCTTCCTTCCTAAACTCCCAAGAGTCAGAAGCCATGGCTTGCATCACATACAGTGACCGAGGAAAAAGAGATGAGGGCTGCTATGTGTCAATGAGAGCAAGGATGTATGGGTTGTTTGAACAAGTGTGATTTCTAATGGAACAGACTGGGATGGATGATGGTGAGCCAGTTACATCTGAACGGCTGACCCAAAAATAAGTCTACCGATATGTGGCTCCATGACAGGTTTAAACCATACAGAGAAAACTGATACACAATATGTGTATCAGTGACAGTACAGCATCAGACAGCTCCAGACCCTCCACATTTTTCACTCAACACCACTGTCATATCAACATTGGCTGTATTTTGTCAGTCTTACTACTGGTACACTGTCTACTGGCCACTGGTCATCAGGGGCCTACAGTTTGTGTGATGAAATAGGATTTGTGTGTTACATGGACCCACTTTACAGATTTTACTGTCAGGTGATCTTACCAGTGCATAAATTAGATATCTACTCACTATTGAGCGTCTATGCCCCAGGGGCTTTATTCTTGACAGAAACCTTGCTCCATGAGGAATCCTCCCTGGATATTGCCCTGGCCCTCCCTCATGGCTACCTAATTAGTCGTCTAGATAGGACACAAACCAGGGGCGGGGGGATCGCCATTATCTATAATGATTCTATCAAATGTTCTTCTCAGCCTCTGTCAATTCCTGGCTGTGAAAGGTTGTCTTTCTCTCTAGCAATGAACCCTACATTCACGTTCTCTGGAGTTCTAATTTATCGCCCTCCTGGTCTTCATGACCAGTTCATTCAAGCCCTTCCTGAACTGGTCTCTGACCTAGCTTGCAGTAAACCCAACTTTACTCTTCTCATGGACTTCAATATTCATGTGGATGATGCAAGCAATGCCTCTGCCAATACTCTTGTCATGGACCTTGTGAGGCTGGACCTCATTCAGCTGGTCAGTGGCTCTACGCATATTAAGGGCCACGCCATTGATCTTGTGTCTAGCAACATCTCAGATTTCCCTTTCTCTGGTATGCTCTGACCATTTTTTAATCTTGCTCAAGCTCCCCATCCCATCTGCTGCTACACACCTGCCGGCAAACAGGCAAACGGGTAATCGCTGGCCCAAGCTGAATCTCAGTGAATGGACTTCCACTCTTGAAAATTCCAGACCTAATCTTTCGTATTACCCCATAAGTTTAGTGGATAAATGTAATGAGTGGATCTCCAATTCACTGGACACTGTACTATTGGTAGAGACCATTAATAGAGGTGTATGTCAGAAAAATCCCCATGGTTCACTCTGCAGCTGCTGCTGCTAAAAAAGAGGGCAGATGTATCGATAGAAGGTGGAGAAAAACGTATGATAATTCCTCCAAACTAAAATATAGGAAAGCCATCAAAAACATTCATGCAGAAATAAGGTCCACACAGGCATTGCATTATGCTTCGAAAATAGAACAGTCCTCTAACTCTACCAAATAAATTTTTCTAAACTTTAAAGAGATTCTTCACACACTTTCTCATACTGACCTCATTGAGGCCTCTAAGGAACATAGCAATACTTTGGCCTGTTTCTTTCAAAAGAAGATACAAGATTTTTATTCAGCCTTCCCTGACAAGCCTGTTCGGGAAGGCGACCCTGTCAGTCAGGTTATGGCCCAAAATTCCATAGCTTCGCTATCAGCCTTCCCTCTTTTCACTGAAACCTCAAAAATCAGTCTCCTAAATTCTTTAAAATCCTGATCCCCGTTGGATCCAGCCTCTCCTTACAATCTTGCCCTGGATTTAGGTATTATTGCCCCTGTCTTGACTAACATCCTCAATGTGTCCCTGACAACAGGCCTGATCCCATCACACTGGAAACATGCTATTGGTAAGCCATTGCCTAAAAAGCCTCATCTTGATGGAGCTCTTTTTAACAATTATACTCCGATTTCTCTCCTTCCTACAGTATCCAATCTGATTGAAAAATATGTCAACAGACATCTTTCAGGCTTTCTCAAGGACTTTAAGATCCTTCATCATACTCAAATGGGCTTAAGGCCCCAACATAGTACAGAGACTGACCTTTTGGCAGTTGTGGAAGATGTAAAACGACGGCTTGATTCAGAGGGCTCTGCGGCCATCATTCTGTTAGATCTCAGCACAGCATTTGATACCATAGACCACACCATTCTGCTTCAAAGAATTTCTCAGGTAGGCATCAAGGGTCGCGCCTTGAAATGGCTTTCTTCCTTTTTGGAGGACCGGACTTTCTGAGTCCTTGATTGTTCCTTTTTCTCTAACAGCTTCTCCCTCAACTGCGGGGTTCCCCAGGGGTCCTTATTGAGCCCCACTTTGTTTAATCTTGATATGCTGAGATTGTAGAACCTTACGGTCTATCGCTGGTTTCCTATACTGACAACACTCAGCTGGTTTTCTCATTCTCCACCTATTCAAATCCTGATCAGCCCAGTCTAACCCCTTGCCTCCAAGTGATAGCCAGATGTAGAGCTGACTGCAAACTCAAACTAAATGAATACAAAACAGAGGTAATGCTAGTGGTGAAGTTTCCCCTCCATAGAACTCCATCCCCAGTCCCTGAAGGGCTAGAAGACCTGCCTCCACCAAAAGAAAATATAAAGAGCTTAGGAGTTTGTCTGGACTCCCCTCTCACCATAGAATTCTAATCTAAAAAGCTTGTAGCCACCTGTTTTAGACTACTAAGGCTTCTTAGGAAGGCTTTTAAGGTACTCCTGTTTGTTGCCAAAAAGCTCATCATTCAAGACCTTATCATCTCATGTCTGGACTATGGTAATGTTCTCTATTTCAACTTACTCCGATATGTGGTAAAGAGACTTCAGGTGGTGCAGAATACTGCTGCACTCCTACTCATGAACCTTCAAAGACATAGGTCCACGAAACCCTCCTTAGCCTACCTCCACTGGTTCCCAGTGGAACAACAGATTTCAGAGCCCTCTGAGGTACTGGGTTTTTCAGAACCGGTACTGATCCGGTAACCCAGCGGTGCCAGGGTACACCCAAAGACCTCGGGTACTTTCCTGATTCAGACCACAGAAACTCAGTCTTCTAGGTGAAGTCAAAGATCGAATTTATTGGCTGCAGCCAAGTAACAAGCGTCCTAGAAGTACAACAGCACGGTTTGTATGTTCTCAGGAGACTGTGTTTCAATGCAAAGTCAGGTTTCCTTATATACAGTTTTTTAAGCTTCAGGCAAACATTCTTGACATTTTGGTTGGTCATTCACATGTTTTCACTACAAAGGAAAAAACAGTGTCATGATGAAACCTCATATTTCATGTCATCCATCCCATAATAAATTACCCGGCAAGGCCTAGTATTTTACATCAGATAAGTGTGGACCCCCAATAAAAACGGGCACCTCCCCCTTGTAAAGTAAGAAGAAGAAAAGAGCAGGTGCAGGTGTGAGCAAGATTAGGCAGGGTGTGTGAGCGATAATAAGGGTTTTATGGCATGGTGTGCCTTGATGCTATCTGATTCGGCCACTGGGAGAGGGACTGACCAAACAGGTTTGGCCTGAGACAATGGTTCCAGCTTGCCCAGGTCAGAGAAAAGTCAATCAAGGTGTACGTGTCCTTGGAATCAAATCTGACTGTATTATAAGCCTATGTGAGGGCAACTTTTAAAAATGGCTGCCATGTATAAAATGGGAGCCACGAGTGCAGGACGAAAATGGCGATTTCGAGGTGAAAACGCTGCTGGAATTGAGCGAAAATGCTCATGCTTAGTGTACTAGTCATTATCGGTCTTTTGATACTAAAATCGTACTGCTGTGGCAAAGTAAATTACATGGGTCCAGAATTTTTAGAACCACAAACCCTCCTTTTGCCCTTACATAGGCAATAAACCTATTCTCATGCTAATCTGAGTCCAGGTCTATGTTTATAAGGCCATGGAGATGTTGCTGGAGCAAAATTCTAGTACTTGGTAATTCTCTCTGGACAGGTCTCCTCGAACATGAAGTAGCACAAAAGGCCACATATGGCAGGACAAAATAAGGAATACCTCTATCTGCAGTAGGTGGCATAAGATCACACACCCAACAATTAGTGATGTTCACTACTAACTAGTGTTGATGCAGAAGCTGTACAAAAGAATTGCTTACGAATTCTGATCTTCTAACCTGCTCATGTTCAGGAAAAGGGTGAAAAGAGTGCAAAGAAACAATAGTAGGAAAAGACATAGGTTGGGAAGTGGGTGCAGAAGTCAATTGAGTAGAGAAAAACAATCCCACCCATAAATGACAACGTCATGTTTAAAAGACACTAGAAAACACGTTATTAAGAACATATAGACAACGGGAGAAAGTAGTGACCACTATTACAAATGAAATAATAATTTTTCACAACCCTAACCAAAAAGCAAATCCTAAAATTATCTAGTAACATTTTTAGGGCTCCTCTGCATTTCAGTAATTTTGGTATGTTCAGGTGGAACAGTGGTGACTCTCATCAATGCTCTAAGGTGAAAAGGGGGTACTCTTTCCACAGAAAATGGACTTTATTCTGCTTTTACTAAACAGAATAGTACTTTAAAACAATGCCAGCAAAACAATCAGTCTCCTAACACCTAGTCTATACAATCACACGGAAACCTCTTGTGAAACCAATTATGCCCAGAGTCCGTTCAAAAAGCCTCTCTGGCAGGCTTCTATTGTCCATCAAATTTTCTTTTGTTGTTTTCTTTCGCATGGGCCTCTCAATTCAGGCCTCTTCGTGAGAAAAGTACTGCTTAGTTGGAGTGCCCTCCTGGCAAACACCCACAGCTCACTCAAAAGTCTCAATGTCTTAAAGCAATGCACCAGTGTCTCTCCTCTGTGGCAGACACTACAAACAATGTGCTCTTCATTGATCAAGGGCACAAATCATCTTGTGCAGACCCAAGCACCATTAATTGGGAAATAGCTCAAGCTCAGCAGCACTTTCAGACTCCAACACTCATTATTTAGTGTCAGAGGACGCTCAAGCTGCTCTTTCATGGGCACCACAATATAGTGCCTTTTTCCAAACTTGAAATCTCCGGTGCACTGCCCTTCTTCCGTTGGAGCAAAGAAAAGGGGGTGTGTGGCCAAAACTCAGGCCAAGGGGCTCAAGGGATTGCACACTGTCAGAGGTTACCAGCACATGACAGGAAGAGAAATGAAACCTCAAAACAGCTCTGCCATCAACAACAGGAATCCTTCTCTTTAGCTCCTTTACACTGAAACTTTGGTTTTGTGATGTCCAACGCCGTCTGATGGAGCAAGTACGATACCATGCGCTGGCGATCGCTGTCCTGCTTTGCTACTTTCTGGGTGCTGAGACTGTAGGGCCAAGACGTCCGTCTTTCATCTGTAGCTGTCACTGATGGGAATTAGGCTTAAATCAATGTCCTGCAGGTTATTATGACTTGATACCCGCAGAATCTAGTGACGTAGGAAATGTGCCACAGTTGTTAGTTCCCTTCAATTTAGTACAAAAACAGTTCATGGTTTTTAACAAGGGGACTGCAAGCAGGTGGTCTGCAGTCTTCAAAGGAGTAGCCATACACCATGGGCATAAAATACAAAGACAAAGGCAGAAGGGCAAAACAGGGTCTCTAGCATCTTTAATTGGGTTCTCTCCATTATTCTCTGCCATCTATAGCTACATGAGATTTCTATCTGAATGGGTTTCCTCACACAGTGGCATTGTCTAATGGGGTAAACACATATTTTCCTCAATGATTAAGTCTAGGTGTTCCTCCTTATCTTAGAACATCTCAATAGAGAAATCACATGATACCGATTATCAGGGACATGTAGAAACCTTCCTTTAAAAACTGTGCATCAGGTGCACTATGCAATACACAGGCTAATAGTCAAATGTGCAAACAAAAAGACAAGAACTAGAGGGTCCTGATATTTGCATGATTAGGACACATCTGATCCCACCAAAAATTAAAGTAGCAGGAACAGAAGGGAACCGAAAACCAAATTAAAATAGACATTGAAAATTCGTCATGTTCAAAAAGGTAAACATAAGATATCTCCTATTGAAATGGAAAACTTGTCTTACTATAATATTGAGTCAGTTAACCAGTCTATCGCTACCCTGACAGTCAGGCTGGAAAACATTGAAGCAGGCCTAAGGCAAATTCTTGAAAACCAGTCTGGTCATACCAAAGGGAATTATACATAACATGGGGGTCCCTGGTACATCACTGCAGTCTGGAAATGTGAACCTGAACAATACATCAATAATAATAAAAGGTCTGACTGGTGAAAGGAATTTGAAAAAGAGAAATGGGACTAGGACATAGCTAAAATCTCAATAACTAAGCATGATGCCACATTGGTCAGGGGAAGTAACAAAAGAAAAAATCTATAGGAAGAACAAAAAAATTATTTGGGTGATAGTCAGGCATGTGACACAACACCGAGAGTACGGGTGATACACAAAGGCCAAAGTTACACAAATTTTAACTCTACCGTTGGCGACTACACCATATACGGTACTCCTAGCTAATGTTTCAGTTCCTTCTTCAGGAAAAAATGAAAACCTGGTTTTCTTTTAAGGAACGAAAGCCATATGCTACTTAGGAAACAGAACATCATTAACTAATGTAATATAGAAATTAGGCCACCTTGAGTCACAGATCTATAATTTCATCCTTAGGTCCAATCAAGGCTACATAAATGTAGGGCTGCCTGTTCCTTTAAGGGAAGGGGCAGTAACGTGACTAACTGCAGGTGACACACTTTGATCCTGTATATCTCTTTTTATTTTCCTTCAATACCATTATAGCCAAATAGACATGCACTGGTGAAGTGTTGTCTCTTATGTTCACAGCATGAAATATCATTATCTGTGGAATTTAGTAACCAGAACAAGTTCAACCAACTGTTGCGTAGCGATGGGCTTCGTCATGACCATCCCCTCACAACACAGGGGAGCTTGTAATAGTATCAAAAGCAGCAACAAACATGCAAAAAACAAATAAAAAATAATAAAAACGCACAAAACGTCAAGCCATCAGATATACTTGCTGTGTATCAAGCACAAAAAGCATAGACAAAACAATAGCATGTGTGAATAAGCGGTGACACACAACACCATGTCATGTACTTTATGCACTGTAAACCTGCAGCCCAAAACCCAATATTTGGGCCTGTTTAATTTGTCAGGTTTAAAATCCTTACCCTCCTTTTGACAGTAGATCACCAGGCAATGGAAATCTGCTGTCAAATATAACTTTACTGTTTCTCTTCTAACATACAGGACCAGCAAGAACAATTCATGATAGGACCAAATACACGAAAATAAATTTCCATTACTTAACTGTTACCCTCTTGTCAGTTACTTCGCAACATCAAGCCACCTTAGTTTTACCTTTCTAAAAGTAAAAATTGTTACACTGACACTCCATATTAATTTGGCACCTACAATTTCCACTGTGAAAAATAAGTCTTAATTGGTAAATCGTTCTCATTAAGGCATGTAGCCTTCAAAATTTTAGAAAAGGGCTGCATCTTATTTTCTGTCTAAGACTTAATGCAACACTTCGTTTTCTGTCAAATAAAAGCAACTAGCAGGCATCATTTTATTTTTTTAGAGCGGAGACACAAATGTATCAGTTCTGCAGAGCATTTAACATGATGTTGGGACTTTCGAAGAAACCCCTTTTTTTTAATATATTTTCCCTTTGGAATTAAGTTCTTTAATTGTATTGATGTTCTTCTGGAGAAACCAGAAATCCCACTTTTAGAGGCTTGGAGGGTCATTCTGCATTTCACAGAGACAAGGCCCTAATTTAAAAGGTCACAAGTGTCAACATGACAGCCTCCTCCATTGTTTATGGGAAAACTAAAGATAGCATCTCAGCAGCGTGACTTGAGCCAGCCTCTGTAGCTCTCCTAGCTTCTGCCACTCTGAATCTGTCAAAGACAGTAGGCCTTCCTGTTTTCCTTCTAACCTGCAATAATTCACTCTATTAAAAAAAATTTTTTTTTTCCTTTTTAGGCGCTAAAAAAAATATCTTTATTTCCAGATTATTAAACTACATTTACTGTGAATAATTCACAAACCTTAATAACACACATACCAGTTGTTAGAATAAATGCTTGTTGCAATCCCATGCAATGGTACATATTTCATCAACCTCGAATGAATGAACGTCTCAGTAGGCCCAGTTGAAGTTAGAACCTTCAACCTCGATATTAAAACAAGCCTTTGTACTGGCCCATTGACTCATTGAATCATAAGAAGGCACAACCTGCAAATATATATCAAACCTAAATGTATGCATTTACTGAAGCCTGAGACACTTTAAAAAGTACTCTGAATGAAAGAAAATGCAGTTTAAACAGTGCTTTTGCCCAAAATCGACTTTGATATTTTAGGCATTAAAAAATCAATATCCTACAATTTTCTTGCATAATATGCATTACCAGAATGTCTATTACACAATCCATGAGTCAGCCATTGAAAATATTAACTTATACTTTATAGAAATGAGCTTGTTTGCTCCTGCGCCAAGGGAAAATTGCACATACAAATGTCATTTTAGCGGTGCAACATAACTTAAATTAAATTTTAATGTTAGGAGGTCATAGTATAGGTATTAAGCTTTATAAATATTAAAAAACGATTTTGAAAAGTACTTATTTTTTAAATAATTTTTCCATAATTAATAATTTTCTTTTTAAAAAAAAATAAGAACCCAATTATTCTTTTTTTTGTGATAATTCCACATATAAAAGCAAGCTGCATCCCTTGCCTATTATTTGGGATACATTAACTCACAAGCCTAAGCGCATAAGCCTAACTTGAAATGCGTCACATTTTTGCGCCACTTTCATTTAAAAGGAAGGTTATGCAAAATTCCAGCCATGTTTAACTGGGAAAGTGCTGGCTGAATTGAACATTCCTATCAAATATACTGCAGCTGAAAAGTTTGCCTGTGAACATCTAATACAATGCATCTAAGAAAAATGCTGTACATTTTTTTTTTTTTTTGCAAAAATAGATAATTTCGGTTTTTTTTGGGGCCCTATTTATATCTATTGAATGTGTTTTCTAATTTATTAAGCATTTAACAGCAGTTTTGTATATGTGCACAATTGCTCATTCTATAAATTAAAGAGCAACATATAGCTATGTTAGCACATCACATGGTTCATTTCTGGATTTTTTCTAAGTTTCTACTTAATATTAATTAACCAACATTTTACTTAACAAACTGAAAACATCAAGAAGACCCACAAACACACATTGAGCTAATTTCAGATATAAACAGAAAACACTCAGGACACACAATACAGCGCGCTTTAGCCATTTTTCATAAATAGCGCCGTCGCAATTTACTTACAGAACCGTTTGCAGATCCTAGTTGTAAGTCATATTTACAAAAAAAAAAGAAAACTTTTCTCAATTATTTCCAAGAATAGCGGACCCATACTTTATTAAACGTGATGGGGCCTACTCCGTGCTTCACATATAGTTCATAGGTTGGAGTTCCAATCGGAGGAACCGGACATGAGTCCTCCAACCGGGAGTCCCTTTTACAACCAAGACAAAACAAATTTCCAAGTCTGCTAAGACCAGGCATCTTCGCTCACTAGTCTAGCTTCAAACTTCAAAGGATTATCGTTTACGATAGTCTCGTGAATACACGAGTCCTTCGGCTTTGGTACTTGCAAGTTCCAAATCAAAGTGATCCCGAAGGGATACCAAACCAAATGTCAACTAAGGACCAAACCAAGTGTCCAACTAAGGACTGGGAGACGCTCCACTTATACTTAACTGAAAATATCGATGACGTCACCAGAAGACTCGTCTTATCGTTTCGCTCTACCAAACATCAAGGGTCCAAATCAGGGCGATAGCCAGGGCAGCAGTCCTTCGTAGCCGCCGGGAAGCGGGGAACCTCGCAGCAAAGACTTTCGGACCACGTCGACATGCAGGGGTCGATGAAGTGGCGGCCTTCCTCCAGAATTTTCACACGAAGCTCCCCACGGACCTCAGGCTTGGACCGGTACCGCTGGTATCGCCCCACGTTGGGTGCCAACTGAGGTACTGGGTTTTTCAGAACCGGTACTGATCCGGTAACCCAGCGGTGCCAGGGTACACCCAAAGACCTCGGGTACTTTCCTGATTCAGACCACAGAAACTCAGAGTCTTCTAGGTGAAGTCAAAGATCGAATTTATTGGCTGCAGCCAAGTAATAAGAGTCCTAGAAGTACAACAGCACGGTTTGTATGTTCTCAGGAGACTGTGTTTCAATGCAAAGTCAGGTTTCCTTATATACAGTTTTTTAAGCTTCAGGCAAACATTCTTGACATTTTGGTTGGTCATTCATATGTTTTCACTACAAAGGAAAAAACAGTGTCATGATGAAACCTCATATTTCATGTCATCCAACCCATAATAAATTACCCGGCAAGGCCTAGTATTTTACATCAGATAAGTGTGGACCCCCAATAAAAACGGGCACCTCCCCCTCGTAAAGTAAGAAGAAGAAAAGAGCAGGTGCAGGTGTGAGCAAGATTAGGCAGGGTGTGTGAGCGATAATAAGGGTTTTATGGCATGGTGTGCCTTGATGCTATCTGATTCGGCCACTGGGAGAGGGACTGACCAAACAGGTTTGGCCTGAGGCAATGGTTACAGCTTGCCCAGGTCAGAGAAAAGTCAATCAAGGTGTACGTGTCCTTGGAATCAAATCTGACTGTATTATAAGCCTATGTGAGGGCAACTTTTAAAAATGGCTGCCGTGTATAAAATGGGAGCCACGAGTGCAGGACGAAAATGGTGATTTCGAGGTGAAAACGCTGCTGGAATTGAGCGAAAATGCTCATGCTTAGTGTACTAGTCATTATCGGTCTTTTGATACTAAAATCGTACTGCTGTGGCAAAGTAAATTACATGGGTCCAGAAATTTTAGAACCACACCTCTGCACCATGCACAGGGCCCTGCACAACAGGGGCCCTGCCCTTCTTAGGCCTATTGCCTTGCCCTATATCCCTCATAGGTCTCTCAAATCCTAGACAGCCTCCCTGATTAAGATCCACCGGGTCAAGAAAGCAAGGTGGGGTGGCAGACCCTTGGCATATAAAGCAGCAAAACTCTGGAACTCTTTCCCCTTGGAGCTCCACCAAAATAGTCAAGAACACTCCTTTTTATAGGAATTTGAAGACCTTATTGTTCAGAGCTAAATCCTCTCTCCCTACAATCTGCTCTGTCCCCACCCTAGCACTGGGAGTCCTCCGGGTAGCCATGCGCTTTATAAATCCTCTAAACTAAACTAAACTAAACATTGCCATGCACAGACATTTCAGACATTGGTCACACAAATATGCCTCAGCTACATCATTCTGTCAACTCCAAGCACATCACACACATTACCAAGAAGAAACCACATACCCTGTGAGTCAGAAAGTATGAGGTTACTCAGTGAGGCATTTTCCAATCAAGCATATACCTGTTCCTCTGGGGTCCCATGGAGTTGGCTGTACAGGGACAGAACCCCCTTGGCAAGGAGCTCCAGCTCTTCAGGGGAGAAAGCAGGGGCCCTGTCGCTGCTTTGCCTGGCATCCTGGCTCCCAGAGTTCGGTAACAGCAGCAAAAAATGAGGAGATCTTGATGGCTGCAGTGTTAGGAGGCAAGTGAGTGTTTTTTCACAATGAGGTGTACAAATACACGGGGGCGTGATCCGTGACGGAGATGGACACAGCCATTGGCTTTCATGCGTAGCCGTCACACATGTTAGCCTATGGCAGGGCCTGTCATGGAGATTACTCACCTACTACGTGGTCATCTTCCACTGATGGCCGTCGGGTAGCCAATGTCCTGACGGCGAGGTCAGGTAGCTGCCATTTTAGGTTGTGAAGCTGTGCATTACAAATATTTTTGCGTCACTAGCACTCAAAATGGAGGCCAGTGCATTTCTAAATATCAGATAAGAATGGCACTTTTCTTAAAAAGATATGACACGATAAAATGTGAATTGTGACTGTCTTGACAACAATATTGCCACAGGGGAAGTACTAGCTCTGTTGATGGTATTTAAAAAAATAGGTGCAAATAATACAATTCAAATATATTATTTGCACATGATGACCAAAAATCCTAGATATGTATTTTATAAGATTTTAGTGGACCAAACATTTTATGTTAATGTGTGTACATATATTACCCAATCATTTCTACTGTTGCCCAGAATTCTGACGTGTATTGACATTAAAGGTATGGAGTGACCATTTCACCTGAACTTTTTTATTCGATAAATGCAGACGTCTGAACCCAGCCATGGGTAGGAAGTGACAGCTCCAGGTGTTCCAGCCCTTTCCAGGCCTTGCCACTGTGGAGGAAAGGGTCATAATCAAGCCATATTGTCTAAATAGGCAAACTAGCCTGATCTCCTGTCTCACAATAGGAATCCAACAGCCATAACACTAATAGTAAAACTCGTGGCAGTACCACATTTTGCAGCCACTGGCACCTTTGAATACACAGTGGCAGTATCTGAGGGCCTTTTCCAGCAGCATTTAGTGATGTTCTGCAAGAAGTCCTTGCTTCCCTGATGTAAAACATCAACAGTTATATCCAATTCCTACATCCACAAGCTTTGGCCACTGTAAAGGGAGAATTTTGTGCTTTGGGTGGAATACCACATGTGGTTGGAGCAATAGACGGCAAGCATATTGCCTGGGTGCCACCATACAACAGAGAACAGGTCTGCTGCAATCACAAGAACGTCCATTCCATCAATGTGCAAGTTGTCTGTTTACCCGATTCATACATCTCAAGCGTGTGTGCCCTCTTCCCTGGGTCAACACATGATTCATTCATACTACGGAACAGCAGTATACCCATGCAGATGTCACAACTTGGACCAGAGAGGACCTGGGTTGTTGGTAAACGCAACATGACTTGTTGATCTTTTGCCTGAATCATAGTTTAAGAAGGGACAATGGTTTGAAATGTGACTGATCTGTTGATGTGTTAGGAGACACAGCGTATCCTAACCGACCCTGGTTGTTGGCACCGCTGAGGAATCCAACAACGCCAGGGGAAGTCCACTCCAGTGGGGCCCAAGGAAAGAACACTGAGGCCAGTGGAGTGGGCTTTCAGGCTCCTGAACTCTAGGTTTAGGTGCCTAGACAAGACCAGTGGAGCCTTTCTCTACTCACCGGATAAGGTGTGCTAAATCACAGTTGCCTGCTGCATTCTCCATAACATCGCCCTGAGGAGAGACATCCCTAGAATTGCAGAGGAGAGAGACCATGATGATCCCCAGGGGAGGATGTTGAAATACCCTATGAAGATGACCTTGGTAAAGAAGGAGTTGACTTAGGCCAAGATGTGATTGCCCACTTCTTCACCTGAATGTAACTACACATTTTAAGCTCCAATGCCAGTACTACTTGTGCCTTAGAGTACAAATCTAGGACACAAGCGGTCCCCAAGGTGGAAGTGTAGCCCTGGACTTCCACGGCAACAGCTTTTCAAGGAACCCTTTCCAAAAACAGCGGGGGGTTACTTGGACATTTAATGTGTGCCGAAGTCCCAGGGACGGCAAAGGCAGCTCTCCCTCCCATTCTTGGACATCACCAGAGGCTTTGCAGCACATGCCACTCCTTCCATGGTTTGGATGGACGTGGGCCAGGGCTCGGTGAGGACGGTGACCCCATAGGCAGCATAGGCCTGTGGGAGCTCCACGGAACAAGGGGGGATAAACCCACAATGAGGAGTGAGAAGTGAGAAGCGGAGCTCGTGGTGGTGCTCTCAGTCCCCTACTCCAGGGGATTCACTTACAGATGGCCCCATTCCAGTTATAACTGGGACAACAGCAAAATATCCTGGGGCCCCCACAACAATGAAGTGCTCACACAACTGCCCTGATTCACTCACCCTGGTATAGATTAACTCTGAGGTAGGTTGGTTTGGCCCACCTCATAGGGGGATACACACACCCCCTCGCAACGCCTGCTAGCCTCGCCAGAACTTGAAGTAGCCCTCTACTCTAACAAACCCTTCCCTTCCCCAGACAGTGTATATCTACCCTGGGCATACCTAATGCCTCCTGCAGGGGCAGTCAGGACATGGTCACCTCTGCACTTGCACAGGCAGATTAGGACACCACCGCCTACATCCGCACGGAACCACATTACTGGCTTGGTACCACCGCCGGACCCACGCTTGGAATCTGGGGTCCCGCTGTGCTGACCAGTCCTCCCGTCTGCCTTCCCACCAGCTCAAGGGACACTTGGCCAGCTGAAGAGGAACAATATTGTTTTCAATCCCTGCACCCCTTCATATGGAGTATACCTCGCCCTGCCTGCCCTTGCCTGGCTCTTCCACTATTACCAGGCGTAACCGGTTGGTGACACATGCAAACCTCTTAGACTAAGGTCTCTGGGGGGCAGGCCTGTGGTTCAGAGGACAAGCAGAACTGGTGTGCCCTGTTGTAGCCTTGACTTACGTCTTTTTCTGCCATGCTACCCAGCCATGCTTGATTCTGCCCAACCAGGCTTTCTGCCCCACTGGATACAAGGTCAGTGATAGGGGGCATATTATATTGCCGCATACTCCCGTTGGCCAACCCGGCTGGACCCTAGGCAATCCAAAGGGCACAACATACAGTGAGCGACACTGGGCACTAACTTGGCCCCAGGTGCCTAATCTAGAGATGTCACCTGACAAGACCCCTGACAAACCCACTGGCAAACCAGCGAGACAACTTCTCTTCCCTGAACTCCTGCTCCACTCTCGCCCCATGGCCATGGCCTCAGCGCCTGGACAACTGGAACACACATCTGGCCAAGTTGCAGACAACACCATGAACCATATCCTCTATGCAATCACAGCAGTAAGCTGCAGGCTCGAGGGAATGGGTCCCAACATCTCTGCACTAACTGCAGAGACCAAATCCATTTGTGCAGACATTGCAGGATTACAGAACAAGATGTCGAGCCTGGAGACTCGCCTCCCCTTAGTGGATGACTTCCTCAATATGCTTCTGGACAGGGACCTAGAACTCCTCTACCTCCGCAGCAAGGTCATTAACCTAGAGGATAGGTGCAGCAGGGACAATGTCCACTTCTTTGGGATTCCAGAATTCCTGAAATGATGAGATGTGAGATGTTTCCTCAGGGATCTCCTTCTGACCCTCACCAGCTTCACCTTTGAACCACTGCTGGAATTACAGGGCGTACCATGTGGGCCCCGTCTGTCCAGACAACACAGTACGGCCAGCCCCATCATCGCTTGCTTCCTACGCCACAATCAGGCACAACAGCTTCTAGCCATGGCTTGCACACATGGCCCCTACATGCATGGTGAACACAAAATTTGTATTGCTGCAGACTTCTCCAAAGAAATCAGTGACTGGCGCAAACAACGCTGCTGGAATCTTCATATCCCACTCCCATCCCTCCCACTATAGTACTATAGTACTGTACCCCCACCTCCCTTGGTCCCCCCCATTCAATTGTACTGCCACTCCTCCTCCTTCCTTCTTTCCCACCTTTCCCCATCTTCACACTCTCACCGCCCCTATGCCCACTTCTACTTCACCCAAATGTTCCCAACCTTTGTCGCCCACTCGCCCCCTCCATTAATGCCTGTTCCTCTACACCCCCACCCACTCCTGTAACTCCCTCCTCTCTCTCCCCCTTTCCACCTCTCCCCCCTTTGGATCCACCCTGGTTCTGCTAGAGCCCACCTAGACCTAATCTGCAATGCACTCCCTTGACACCATGTAGATCTGCCTTTTCTCAGTCCTGTCATTGCTTTTTTACCCCCCCTTTTTTGGGGGAACTCCACTGTCCTCAAACAAATGTGCCATCCGCTACGTAAAATTATCAGTGCACACTACTGTGTTGGGTAGACCCTTCTCCTATTCCTCCCTTATATACCACTGTCCAGACCGCCACTACCCCTCTTCTTCCGCCACTGCAACTGTGTATAACCACGATCCCCACCAGCCACCTTGGAGCACCCATACTGTCTCCGCCACCTCCCACATACTTTTGTTCTCTAACTGTACCCCTCCCACTCCCAGTCTCCTCCCTCTCTTTAGTCATTCTCAAACAGACTGACAGCTATATCCTGTTGTTTTGTATAATTTGATGTACTATTTATTTGTATCCCTTGCCGTACATCTTCAATCAAGAATTACAACACAAAAAAAAGTGCACTGATGCTATATACAAACGTTTGCATGTGACTGAAAGGAATGATACAATGCTTTAAGGGATACTCGCTCCTCGAGTATCCCAATCCACATTCAAAATTAAAAACAGTTCACATTTGAAATTATGTCTAGGTTTCGACCCCAATTGTCAGGCTAATCAGAACAGGGTCATCATGAGGACAGCAAAATTCAAGAAGACACCAAGGTCTAGTATAATAGTCTTCTCTCCACCTCCTAGATACCTCAGTATTACGTCAACTTCCAGTCAGTACATGTAGCAAACATACATGTAATAAACTCTCAAAATAAACAGGACCGTACTTATACTGCTGGGTTGCTGCCCGTGCTGGCTTTCCTATGACTTGTCAAGTGATTTCAGTTGAATATGTGGTAAAATAAATTTTCCCTTGTAATTTTGTTTCCGGATCGCTCACCATGTCATCTTCATTTGGGAATTTCAACGTTGTGGCATTTACTGCAATATGTTACTGTGAGTGTACATGTGTTGATCCTGGGACAGACACCCACTTGGGATGGACAAATCTTTTCCAAAGAAAACTTGCACTCTGATAACCTGGAAGTTCTGAAGATTGTATCTGACCTGTTTTCTGTGTGGTGCTGCCATCAAGGCAATATGTGTGCCACATGAGCTGCTCAAACCACATGTGCATGTCAAGCCCTAGTATACTGTTCTCCCTTCACATTGGCTAAATCTTCAATTTGTGAACTGCTGAGGTAGCTGTTGATGTGTTTCATCATAGGTGAAAGGACTTTTTGTTAGCACACCACTGAATTGTGAATGTGTCATTGTGCCAGATATTGCCACAGTGTCCTGTACTGGTCATGTGACCTCAGATGTTGTCACTGCCATGATGTAGACTATTGGTAATATTGATCTAGGATTTCTGTTGTGAGGGCAGTATGTATGACTCCAACTAAGGTCATGAATCAGTGATAGTTTGCTTATTTAATTTGTTCCCATGTGGTAAATAATTTAAAATACCTCTGAATTTGCCTTGTAAGTTAAATAAATAATAAAAAAAAGGAAAGAGACGGGGTCCGAGATGTGGAGAATAATCGGGATTTATTCAATAACTCGAGTTAAGGGAGAGCTCCTTCACCAAGCGGGTTAGGGAGTAGTCTGTCTTACTTCGCGCAGCATAGAGCTTTTATACATTTTTCTACTACATGCAAACAAATGGCAGAGGTTCAATCATTTTCCACTAGTTAGGTATAAAAACATTTGTATGCCTCAGGGGAGAGGAGTGGGAGATTGCTTACAAACAAAAAATGTGCAAACAGCTGAAGCGTATAATAGTGTGTAGTAAATGGCAGGTATGACCTTGTTCCAATTGCAGGTTATTCCGTGGAAATGAGTTTTTCTCAAAATTGGCTTAACCGCAGGTATGTGGCCGGTCTGGTATTCGGCCTTAGGCATATTACATGATATAGCTGCTTTCAAGCTGCATCTTTTTCTGCCTATTTACTCTGCGACAGGGTGTTTAAAACACTCACAAAATGGATGCCATATTCAATATGGTTGTCCTGATATCAAATGAACAGTGGTTGCACGAAGGGTGAGAAACTATTTTTCCACATTCCCTCCTTGCACCAGAGTGCAACCATTGTCCTCTATCTCGATGGCCATAAGATCATCAATATGATCTTGGAGCATAATCTTAACATTTTCTTTTTTCTGGATGTGTGGTTTGGGAATGCACATGGTAGCACACAATCCACAGAGTGGCGGGCCGCACTGGATGCACAGGCAGCATCCCATTAATGTAAACAATGCTATGCCAATAGCAGAAATCAATTTCCAGCCCCATGTGGAGACTAGTCCACAAAACCATCCTGACCAGGTCACAGTTGCCAGGATCCTGGTGTAAGCTGGACGCAATTTTGTGCAATCTAGAAATAGCCTCATAGACAGAGGGGGCATTATCGGGTATGAAAACACAGCAGCTCGACCTGATAATTTTACACGCTCCGCCCCTCTCTGCTAGTATGACATCAAGAACAAGACGATTTTGAAGCGCTACCATTCTGATAGCGGATTGTTCCTGTGTCAAATTTCCTAGAGCGGCTATAGTCTGATTTACAACTGCTTCTACTGTTCGAGTAAGCCTACGGATAAGCTTACTATTCTGAATCGGTCCAATAAAGAAGAAGAAACCTCTATTGAAGTCTGTATACTGTTCCAGGGTAGTCTCTGTTTGGTCTATCCCCGAAGTATCTATAGATCTCTTATGCCTCTCATTAGGGAGTAGACGATCCTTATGATACATCGGCGGGGCAAGGAAAACGGGAGGCAATAGGAAAGATATATAGCATCTTCCTCCCCATCCGAGGGGAAGACGTATATAGGCTATCTCTCCACAGACAAAATATGTATGTCTAGACGCTGGAAACGTTGATTGGCCTTTATCCTCGAAACTCACAGTAATATTACATTCACTGTGTCCTACCTGGATTATACCAGTCTTCTGGACACACAGCTGTCCTTTCATTTTGGAAACAGATATGGAGGTTGGTCCGCCTTTCTTTTTAGGCTTGGTATTTACTAATTTGGAAGACCAATACTCCTGTTTATACTCTTCACTTTCGAATATAGTCCCCTTAGCCTGTGGTATTCCATTATCGTCAGGATAACAGACTTGATTAAGAACGGTATTCATATCTCCCCATGGCCACCCATTCTTACATATCCCAACATCTCCTTCAGGGCATGCGGAATTGGAGGTATTGTACGCTGTTATTAAGGCAAACCAAGCCTCACAGGTACCATTATATTAAAATGGAAAAGGTACCAGTGGCATCCCTCCGTCATTCTGATGAGGGGGAATCTGTCCGCATATCCAGCAATCTGTAGTATTGGCAACCTGGTGAGTATAGTGTAACATCCGTACAAAGGAGTTATTTTGCATAGCTAATCTGTGGGCCCGTTCATGAGGTGTAAGATCATAATAGGTATGTTCTTGTGTACTGTTGGGTGAGAATATAGGGAGTTGACTAGATGGAAAAATTAAATGTAAAACCCAACCTAAACACATTGCTGCTGCCAGAAACAACATTAACATCATTATACAAAAATTTCTTTTCGCATACATTTTCTTTCTGTATTTGTCTCTCAACATCTTCTGCTTCACTGTCTCCGTCGTCATTTTTGTCAGGTACACTTCTCAGAGCCACTGCCGTTTCACCAACAAGTAGAGCTTGTTTGGACTTAATTGACCTGGGCTCGAGTAGATGACCTGAGTTTAGATCTATAAGTCTGCTGGAGACTTTCTTCTGTGGGTAATGTCAATTGTTCTGCGTTCTGTTGTGTTTGAAGTGGCGATGTCTGTCCACTTTTTTCCTTGGGAAAATGTTTCTTACAGTGACTGGCATGGAGCCATCCCTTACGACCTTCGACTTTTACAGCTGTCCTGGTAACCAGTAGAACGAGCTTTGGTTCCTTCCATCGAGGCTCAAGAGGTGTTGTTCGATCAAAATTGCGAATATAAACCCAATCGCCTGGTTTGATCTGGTGCTCTTTGGGCTCAGTATTATCAGGAAATGCGGCTGCAACGTGTGAACGACAAGATTGAAGTGCAGACATCAAGGAAGCCAGGTAATCAGTCAGTACAGGCATTTCAATATCTGTTATAGCTTTCGCACGTGGTATTCCCCATATGTTAGGAGGCCTACCAAAAACTATCTCGTAGGGCGCGAGCCCCGTTCTGGAATGAGGAATCATACGCATGTAAAACAGAGCTACTGGTAAGGTAGTAATCCAATCAACTCCCTTTTCAGCACATATCTTTGCCATCTTGTTTTTTAAAGTCTGGTTATGTCGCTCAACCAGGCCTGCTGCCTGTGGATGACGCACACAGTGAAATTTCCACTGGTATCCCAACAGGAGCGATATCTTTTTCATTAATTCAGACGAGAACGGTTGACCATTATCAGAATATATAACTCGGGGCAGACCGAACCTAGGGAAATACTCCTTAATCAATTGTTTAGCTGTAGTGCTGGCAGTATAGTCAGGTACAGGATAAGATTCGGTCCATCGTGTTAATGTACATACTACTACGAGTACATACTTCTGTCCTCTGCACCTTTCCATTTGTATATAGTCCATCTGTATAACTTCAAAAGGGTGTTCAGGAGGATGAAATCCTCCTGCCCCTACTGTTGTGCCTTTTCCAATATTATACTGACAACATATCATACATGTTTGGACTCTCTGTTTGGCTGCTGCCCTAAGATGTTTATTGTCCCATATATGATGTATTGCGTCTAGCATAGCTTTTTCCCCAAGGTGGGCTGGTCCATGTATTGTGTCTATAATAATCTGCACCATGGCATCGGGAAGATACCAGACTGCTTTATGTGATGTCATCCATCCTTGATCAGTTAGTATCTCTCCTTCCTCTTTCCATTTTTCTTTTTCCTCATTTGTGGCGTGACTCTGTATGTCTTGGATATCCATAGTTATATCTCGTGTGACCTGCATATGCATAAATTCGGGACCGTGATGCAGCGTACTCTCTACGTCTTTCTGTGTCATGTCTTGAGCTGTTTGATCTGCTAATGCATTTCCTAATATAACATGATCTGTTCCCTTTGTGTGTTCTTTGCATTTTATTATAGCTATTTGTTCTGGTAGATGTATATCATCTAACAATTGTGTTATCAAGTCTGCATGTTGTATTTTTGATCCATGCGATGTCATGAATCCTCTTTCTCTCCATAATGTTCCAAAATTATGTACTACTCCAAAAGCGTACTGTGAATCAGTATAAATATATATATTTTTTCCTTTACCCAATCGACAGGCCCTTCTCAATGCTATCAACTCGGCAGCTTGTGCTGAGAGAATGGGTATCTGTTTGCTTTCTAAAATTTGAGTATTTGTGGTAACAGCATAGGCGGCCCTTATCTCCCCCTTTTCTGTTCTTTTACAAGAACCATCCACGTAAATATTTTCTTCTGCATCTGGGAATGGAGTGTCTTTTAAATCTGTTCGTGGTTTTGTCACTTGTTCAATCACTTCCATACAATCATGTACCTCATCTATGTTCTCATGAATGGGTAAGAGTGTGGCAGGGTTCAGGGTATTGAATCTTAAGATCTGTATGTGAGGTTGAAAAAGTGTCAGTTCATACCCTGACAGTCTTGCTATTGTTAAATGTTGTGTCTGTGTTCTGTTAAGTAATAGTTCTACTGCATGGGGGACTCGTACTATCAAAGGGTGTCCCAATACTATAGCATCGCTTTGTCTAATAGCTTGAGCTGTTGCTGCTACAGCCTTCAGGCATGCGGGAAGAGCTTGTGCTACAGGATCTAAGGTGGATGAAAAATATCCACATGGTCTTTGTTTTCCAGCTTGCTCTTGTGTCAGAACCGATAGAGCGGTTCCATTCTTTTCAGTGACGAATAGTGTAAAATCTTTATGATAATCAGGGGTGGCCAACACCGGGGCCTGACACATCGCCTCTTTCAATGTTTTGAAAGCGAGCGTGTGTTCCTCTGTCCAGGGAAGCTGGGGTGACATGCTGGCTTCTAATGTCGTCAATTTTACAAGTAGTTTTGGTATTAGTGCAAATTGGGGTATCCATTGTCTGCAGTAGGATGTTAGTCCTATGAATTCGCGTACCTGTCTCTGTGTTTTTGGCTGTGGTATATTTTGTATCAATTGTATTCTCTCTTTTGTTAGCTGCCTTCCCTCCTTTGACAGTAAGTGCCCTAAGTAGGTCACTTGCTGTTGACAGAATTGCAATTTCTTTGGCGACACTTTGTGGCCATTTTCAGCCAAGAATGTTAATACCAATAATGAAGCTTCGACACATGACTGCTCAGATCTGGCCGTAATGAGTATATAATCGACAAACTGCAGAAGAGCTGTTTGATCAGGCATTTGTATGGTGTCTAGCTGTCTTTTTAGTGCTTGGCTATAGATGCTCGGGCTGTCAGTAAATCCTTGAGGAGCTTGGGTAAACCGGAAACTCCTTCCGGATAATGAGAACCCAAACAAATATTGACTGTCTTCATGTATTGGTACACTGAAAAACGCGTTTTTGAGATCGATAATGGTAAAATGTGTGGCTTCACAATCAATTGTTGTTAAAAGGGTAGATATGTCTGGTACGACAGGATGTTGTGCCACAACACATTTATTTAATTCCCGTAAGTCTACCACAAGTCTATAGTTGATATTTTCTCCTTGTTGTACTCTCTTTGCCACAGGTAATACGGGTGAATTCACGGTATTTGATGGTACTTCGATCACCACCCCATTAGTGATGAGGTCCTCTATAATGGAGGTAAGGTCTTTCTCAGCTTGTGGAGGCATTTTATATTGACGGAGTCGTGGTAGTATGGCTCCCTCCTTTAAAATGATCTTGTGGGGCGTAATGGCCATCCGCCCGACCGATGTGGGACTGGTGGCCCACAACTCGGCTGGGAGGTGGGCCAATCGAGGATCTAAATCTCTGACTGTATAATGGCCCTTGAAGTCTCGAAGGAACAGACGCACATCCTGGGGGGAGCACACTATTATGGCTCCTAATTCTTACAATTGTTTTATTCCTAATAGATTCTCGGGGCAAGCATCAGTCAAGAGAAGATCTTTCGTAGTGGTAAGGGGGCCAATTTGTAAGGGTAGTGGCTCTGATGTATTACTTGTAATGGGTTGACCAGAGAAACCCAGTGAAATATTTGTATTCCCAGAGAGTGGAGCTTGCGGAAGCTCGTTATGATCTATCGTTGTCTTACTTGCCCCTGTATCCAATAGGAATTTCTTGTCTTGTTCCAGGAGGTGAACGTCTACATATGGACCAGTTTGGTCCACAGGTATAGGAATAAGGGGCAATTTATCCTCAACCCCCCCTGGGTAGCCTCATAAAAAACTGGGGAAATCGGCATATCCAGTATTTTCATCAGAGATGTACATTTGCGTTGTGCTTGGTATTCCCTGATTCTGTTCTTGGGTCGTTCCTTCTTGAGGTCTGTACTGATCTCGAGGAACATGTATTCTGGGTGCAGTTTTCCCAGTGGCCACATTATGTTTTAGAATTGGGCACGTAACGTTCCCTTGTAAATCTTTAACATAATGTCTTGGTTTTTTACAATAGTTACAAACACCTTTAGAATTATTAACCTTTCTTTGTACCTGAGGTTGTGGCCCTGATTTGGGCATCACTGTTTGTGCCACTAGTGCTCTTAACTTAGTCTCCTTTACCCTAACCTTTTCGCTTTCTTCTTCCCCCCTTATCCTGTTTTAGTGGTATTGTAATATTCGTAGGACTTGGGAGGGACTTTGTGCTTGCCAGGAGCTCTCTACCTTCTGAACTCTTTCCCTTAACTTCGGGAGGCTGTTTTCCACCAATTTGGATACAAAAAGATGTGCATATGAATCACTTTCTAATTTAAGACCACTATTGGCAGTGAAACATTTCTCTAATCTCGTATAATAATCCCCTATATCTTCACCTGGCTTTTGTTTACAGGCGGAGATAGCATCCCAATCCTCTTTCCTTGTGGTAAGAAGTTGGGGCAACACTTTAAGAATGAGGGTCGGTGCTAATTTCACATCATCTGGTATGTCGGCTCCAGCTGTCCTGGCGTTGTCATTTGTCTCTAAGGCGGCCCAATTCAAATTAGCGTTATCCACTAACCAGTCTTGTCCCCTTAATTTCTCATAAATACCTGGGGGCAGCAAATGTTTTAGTATAATTGTTAGATCCGTTAAGGTATATATTCCCATAGTAAGGACATCTGTGAGTTCCTTAAAAAACCCAACAGGATCCTTAGAATGCGGTGGTACCATTTCTTTCATTTTCATTATTTCTAATTTAGTAAGAGGTGTATACACAAAAACTTTCTGCAATTCACTTGCGGCGTTTACTCTAGGATGGACCTCTCTGAGAGGGTATTGTCGATACATTTCTTTCTCCCCGTAATCAGTATGGCGGGCCCGAAGGAGTGTCCTAGCCACTTCATCATGATATTCCTGTCGTGCATCTAAAAATATGTTAAGGAAGTGTGCAGGATCTTGCAAAAAGGCCAAGGAGGTACATTTGGATAACAAGTTTTCAAGGGCTGCTTGATGGGGTCTGAAAACTCTATTCAGTGTCATCAAGTGTTGTGTCATGTACAGACTTGCTAACCTACGCTGGATGAGGGGTAAACTAGAGTATAACTGGGCTATAATGTCCCAATTATAAATCTTTAGTTGTGAAGTCCATAGGGTAGCAGTACGGACCATTTCTTGTTCCTCGGCTGTCAATGGCGGTTCTTGTTCAAAGAACCAGTCTAGAGCTTCCTCAGTTTCCTCATATAATTCTTCGCTACTGGGAGGTTCTGGGAACGCGAGTAGGGAAGCAAACCTATCCCCTAAGGGTGGTACGCATCGTACAGGGTGCTGTTTACTGATTTTCCTCTCGGGAGTTACCGTTCCTTCTTTAAATTTATGTCTATGTTCCCTCATGAGATCTAATAATTTGTTTAATTTGGAATCCACTCCTTCTCCCTTATCCCCCCCTTCCTCTTCCTCCGCCACCTCTTCCATTAAATCTTCTAATTTCGCCGGATTTCTTAATCTCTTAAATTGGAAGTATCGAGCAAATAGATATAACATGAAGGTATATATATACATTTGTTGTTTTCTGTTTCTTCCTTTCAGAACATCTTGATAGGGAGTAGAGTCGCCCCCTCTTAACATGAATTCTAGCATACCATTGATATTATTTTGTGCAACGGGGATCTTTTCTATTTTTTTCCAAATGGCAACTAGTCTTTTTCCCTCGTCCCCTAAGGCGGGGTATATCGTGGATAAGGGATTGTGTGGGCACTGTCCTTCTGGTTCTCCCCCTCCCGCTTCGTCCTTCTTATCCTCTTCTGCTATAGAGAGAAATCTTGCGGCTTCGGAGAGATCTTCAACAGTTTCAGGAGAAACCAATGGTGGTAGATTATGCACGGGTAAGAGTGGTCGTGTATTGGTAGAATATGGGGGTGGCACATCTAATAAGTCTATAAGTGCCGAATCTTCAGGGGGCATAGGTGCACTGGGAAGGAGAGGATTCTTTTTTGATTTATCGGGGCAGGAATTTTCACAACTTGGCAGTACGGGGTATAAACCTGTAACATTTCCTTGACTTTCCCTTATCATCTGCTCGAGAACTACCTCTTTTCCTTTCTCTGGTAGTTCCTCCTGTCTATTTTTTCCTGACATTCTCTGGGCTTTCTCAACTTTTCCTTGCGCTTTCTCTTGCCTCCGTTGGGCTTCTTTCCTCCACCATTCTATGGCCTCTAACTAGCCCTGTCTTGCTTTTCTCCTGAACAACTGTTCCTCTACTTTGAGGACATTTTCTATATCAAAAGTCCCCGTACTTGGCCATTTAAATCGTTCTGCTAATTGACTAGTATATTCTACCCATAGGTCCAAGAATACAATGGCGGGCATACCATGTTTGTTATACATGAACCTAGCTGGAGTGTCCTTGGGTGGGAGTGCAATTGCCCTCTCTAACAATTTTTTCTCTTTTGCCCGATACTTGAATTTAGTGAATAATGACATTCTTAATGTATATCTGTACCGTTTCTGTTTAAACAAAAAACGTCTTGATACTTTTCAGCAGTACTCACCGAAAAGCAAACTCGTTATTCTTCGATCTAATCCAGACGCTGCGCGTTTTGAGGGGTCTCGGACGTCTCGGACTCCTCTTCTCCTCGTTATCGCACTCGGGTATGGACTTTCCGCGTCTCTCACCGCCTCATGTGTATGCCGGGCGCTGGTCCGCCCCTGGGTCTCCGAGGGAGTTCGGCGGGAAATCCCCACCGGGTGCACCTAAAGTCCGTCGCGAGAGAGAGTAGGGGAAAAACCCGCGACCGGCAAAACCGGCGCGTGTAGAGAAGGGAAAGTCCCTGTTCGGGCGCCAAAATGTGGTAAATAATTTAAAATACCTCTGAATTTGCCTTGTAAGTTAAATAAATAATAAAAAAAAGGAAAGATTCGGGGTCCGAGATGTAGAGAATAATCGGGATTTATTCAATAACTCGAGTTAAGGGAGAGCTCCTTCACCAAGCGGGTTAGGGAGTAGTCTGTCTTACTTCGCGCAGCATAGAGCTTTTATACATTTTTCTACTACATGCAAACAAATGGCAGAGGTTCAATCATTTTCCACTAGTTAGGTATAAAAACATTTGTATGCCTCAGGGGAGAGGAGTGGGAGATTGCTTACAAACAAAAAATGTGCAAACAGCTGAAGCGTATAATAGTGTGTAGTAAATGGCAGGTATGACCTTGTTCCAATTGCAGGTTATTCCGTGGAAATGAGTTTTTCTCAAAATTGGCTTAACCGCAGGTATGTGGCCGGTCTGGTATTCGGCCTTAGGCATATTACACGATGTAGCTGCTTTCAAGCTGCATCTTTTTCTGCCTATTTCCTCTGCGACGGGTGTTTAAAACACTCACAAAATGGATGCCATATTCAATATGGTTGTCCTGATATCAAATGAACAGTGGTTGCACGAAGGGTGAGAAACTATTTTTCCACACCCATTGCATGCTCCCTCTCCTCCATTATATCAAGGCAGTGGAACTTATAACCACGAATGCCACAGATATTGGGGTTAGCAGTGGGTTTTGTAACCCAGACTCCATTCCTACAAAGACCTGTTTGTAACATTATTATGTTCCCCATACATTCTCAGTAGAGTTTGTGTATTTTCAACAAATTTGTTCACATGTTTCCTCTTTGTAATTGAAACATTTTTTTCCTAAATTCCTAAATGGAGGATCAATAGATTCCTCAACATAATGTGGTGGAAGATGGACATGACAAAGGAAATGTCACAAATAATCAAACAAGAGTCTTGTACTCTGTGTGCATTACAGGTATTTTGATGAAAAACACAAGTGTGAGGTGGAATGAAATAAGATTAAATAAACTAAGAAGAGGCTATCATGGTGGATGGAAACATGGTAATAGAGCCAAATGGAGTTTGAAGTCCAATGTCCAAAATACTACTCTCCTCTGAAAAGGTAAATGTGTCCATGAAACAGTCCACTGGGTGAATGGTAGCCACACAAGGGGGAAATTAGGTTTGGCATCTCTTGGAGGTGGTGGTGTTGGTCTTGCCATCCTCTGCTGCTGGTCCAGATGACCGTCGCCTCCAGGTAGTTGGGGGGCACAGGTGCAGAAACTGGGATGGTAGGGGAAGGCTCATCCTGTAGCAGGGCCTCCCTGACTGTAGCTGGCAGTGTTACACTTTGGCCAGATATTAAGGGACCACGGACAGTAGCAGATGGACTGGGAAAAGCCCTGTGCATAATGTGATAAATGTCATACATCACCGCAGTCAAGGACCACAAATTGGAATTGATGTTCTGCATCTCCACATTCTTCTCCCTCTGCACCTGCTTAATGCCTCAGAGCTTGTTTAGAACCTGGCCATCACACCTTGAGATTGGTGGTCTGGCTAATTAGCACCACATTGGGTGGCCAACAGATTCCCTCCATGACCCCTACCACCACTAGCTTGTGCACTTGAAGTGTGTCCCAAAGCACTGCATCCTGGCAGTACTGGAGGATGAGTTGTTGGTGGTTCAACAGTAGCCAGGACTGGGGGGCAGAAGATTGGTATGCTGATCTGTGCACAGGAAGTGAAGGGGTCTCACACTGAGGTCTTGTTGCAGCTATGGTGGAAGGTGTAGCTGTGGACTGGGTTTGACTCACTAGAGCTGTGTGGCCAGACAGACCAGATGGACCAGCTTGCTCCTCATCATCCGGACTTACAGCATAGGAGTCCTCACTGAAGGTTTGCTCCTGGGCTGAGGTGGAGGGGTCTAGCCTGGCAGACTGTGGTGCACTTTTCATTGTTGTACCCTTTCAGCCTGATTCACACAGATGACAACTCCAGTGCCAACCTTGTGGAGATGTCCTGAAATGCGAATGTGTTGGTTTAGATCTGTAGGTTACATGTGACAGAAAGTGGACCCAGCAAAGTGGTGTGTAGATTGGAGTACTGGACGGTTACAAGACCTATCTGGCTGCAAACCATTGGATACAAAGTGGTTCATTATACACATTTTAAAAAAATAATATTTTTTATTGGTTTTATGTTCCAGTTATGTAATACAAGTTGTACAATTTTCAACCACAGTATAACCCAGTGCAATATCTGGTATCTAAACCATTTAACAATCACAAGCCCCCCCAATAAGCACGAGACGGAACACTTCCAGTTTTACAGTATCATTTCTAACTGCACCCGCCGTGAGTTTACCCTTTGCTATTTATCTTATAAAGGTATTTGCTCGTGACCAGTATGGGCCCTATTTTGCGTGTGTGGGTTCCCTGGCTGACTGACTAACGGGGGCTCCATTCAGAATAATAAGTGCAGGCAGCTGCCCAAGTTTTCTACTCCTCGTGTGTCGCTGGTACTTCAGTGACAGAGATTTGACGGATTTTTGCTACAAGAGAGGGGGAAAGGGGGTGATGCGCATGTGCTGTGGTGCCTGGGCGCCCTATGGGTTTTATTTCTGTAGTGGGAAATGCAGGGTGATTAGTGTCGTAATTATTATGAGTGTGTGTTCCCACGTTCAAGGGGGCATCTCATCGTTTTTGGCCTCCAATTTTGTTACCAGATCTTCCCAGGTGGTGCACCCTGTGTGTTGACGCCCCTCGCGTACCATTCTTTTTAGTACCCGGTGTTCAGTGCGAGCCCAACGTAATATTAGAGATTGCCAGGATTTCAGGTCGGGAGCCTCGGGGGCTTTCCAGTGTATCGCTATTAGTCTTTTGTACATTAAAAAGGCTAGGTCTATAAACTTGTGTAGGTGTCTTTGTTTTTTTGGTCTCTTTCTCAGACCCAGTAGGCAGGACCTGGGTTCTGCTATCAATGCAAGCCCCGTTAACTCGGATACCTCCCCTACCACCTCCACCCAGACCGTTTGTATATTAGGGCAATCCCATACCATATGATAGAAGGGTGCTGACGGTGTTTTGCATCTTGGGCATACTGTCTCAGAGTCGGGAAACATATGCTTCAATCTGGCTGGGGAGAGATATGTTTGATGCATGTAATTGAATTGAGTGTACCTAAATCTGGGATTCCTTGACACGCCGCGGGTGTGGGACAAGGCTTTTGGCCAATCTGCCTGTGGGATCGGGTGGGGAGTACTGCATTCCATCTCCCCCAGGCTTTCCCCGCCTGTGGTTCGGGAGTCTTGTTGAGGGTTTTGTATAGGTTAGATATTATTTTTATTTGGTCATTATATTGTAAAAGCTGGTGGATTACTGGGGAAATCGCTGGTTCCAAAATACCTGCCCCCCATATTTTCCTTATTTCCTGGCATACGGTGTGGTATGTCAGGAACTGACCCGGGTTTATCTCCGTGAGGGCCTGGAGAGCCTCAAACGACATTAGTTTGCCATCCTCAAAACAATCTCCTACTGTCTGTATTCCTGCTTCACTCCACACCCTCGCAGCTTGCATTCCGGCTGCTGTCCCCGGCAATAAATAATTGAGTGGTATGTGTGGGGAGTAAGGGAACTTATCCGCTCCTTTTTGCACATATTTAGCCCAACACACGTGCGCAACTGCAAGCAATGGGTTGACGTGTTCCGTTTTGGGGGGCTTAGACGACAGCCAATTTATGAGGGGGGTCCCGTTCCGCCGAGGCTCTAGGCTCATGGGTTCTGCCTGCTCTGGTCTGTGGATCCAATATTGGACCCACTGAAGTTGTGCGGCTGCATAGTATCTTTCAAAATTAGGAGTTCCCAGGCCGCCGTTATCTAGCGGGCGTTGCAGCGTGGTTAATGCCACCCGTGCTCTGCCGCCACCCCAGATAAGCTGCAGTAGAGCTGTGTTTAAATTGCCGAAAAAGCTTTTGGGAATAGTTATCGGCAGGGCCGCAAAATAATATAGCAGTCTAGGTAGGATCAACATGTTGGCAATCGCCACCTTGCCGGGTGGCGAGAGCGGGAGCTTATTCCAGAATTGCAGGGAGCCTTTTATGGAGGTTAGCGCCCTCCCCAAATTCCCGTCTCTTAAATCTTTTGTGTCATGGTATATGTTTATCCCAAGATATTTAAATGTTGTCGGGCACCACTTTAAGTGCCCTAGCTTAGGGGCATCCTGATTGTTTGGAGCCCTCTTTGCCAGGGGAAACGCGCAAGACTTCTCCCAATTTACCACAAGGCCTGACAGGCTTCCAAATTCAGCCAATAAGGATATTACAGAGGGAATAACTGCACAGCCATTCCTGATATATATTAAAGCATCATCTGCGTATAATGAGACCGTGTGGTATAACCCGTTTCTGATTATTCCCCATTCGTGTTCCATGAGGCGTATTCTTGCCGCTAGTGGTTCCATTGCTATGGCAAACAATGGCGGGGATAGGGGGCAGCCCTGCCGTGTCCCCCGGGAGATCAGGAAACTATCAGAAATCACCCGCCCGTCTTCTCCCTCGCACTTTGGTTGGAATACAATGTCCGGACCCAACAGATGAAATTAGGACCTATTCCCATGCGAGCCATCGTGACCAACAAGAAATCCCACTCCAGCGTATCAAAGGCCTTTTGTATGTCTAGTGAGAGCACCATTTCCTCTTGTGCTTCACGGGGGTGTCCCCCATTATGCTCAGCAGTCTGCGAATATTTAGGAAGGTGTTACGCTTTGGGATGAAGCCGTTTTGATCTGTGTGTATCAATGAGTGCATGTGGGGGGCTAATCTATTGGCTAATATTTTGCCTAATATTTTGCAGTCTGTATTTAGAAGCGATAGTGGTCTATAGGATTTGACATCCGTATGGTCTCGGCCCTGTTTAGGGAGTACCACTATCATAGCTTCCCTTTGGGATATAGGTAGGCTTTCTTTGGTCCACGCCTCTGTGAACACTCCTAGCAGATGGGGTTTCAGGCTGGGTAGATAAGCTTTATAATATTCTGAGGGGAGGCCATCTGCCCCAGGCGCTTTGTTCCTAGGCAACTGTGCAAGGGCTAGTGCTATTTCCTCTATTGTTATGGGGGATTCGATTATATCTCTATCTGCTTGTGATAATTGGGGCAGGAGGGAGTCCGCAAGAAAAGCCTCAAGCTGTGTAGCTGTGCATGAGGTGCGTTTAGTGTATAAGTTTGAGTAGTAATTCCTAAACGTCTCGTTTATTTCTACTTGTGTAGTAGCCATCTCTTGCGTACCCACACCGATGGCACCTATCGGAGCCTGCTGTCTATCTTCGCGGAGTAGCCATGCTAGCATTCTGCTTGATCTATCGCCTTCCGTTTGCAACCTAGTTAAGTAGTAGTTATAGTCGTGACAGCGGAGTCTGCTATCTGCATCATTATATTTTGAGCGCTTTTCTTTGAGGACGGTGTTGGAGATTTCCCCTAGCGCTACAGTTTTTTCCTCTATTCTTAGCTCCTTCTCTAGTTTGCTAATCTCTGCCTGTAAGGAGCGTCTCACTCCCCACGTAGTGGATATACATACTCCGCGTGCTACTACTTTATGGGCGTCCCACTCTGTCGCCCGAGTTGTTGCAGACATAGCGTTTATTTCCCAGTATTGGCTTATAGAGTTCCCCAATATTTCAGTGAATGCTTGGTCTTGTAAAGCCTCCGCCTGGAATCTCCAAGTGGGGACTGCCTGACGTGTCCTACCCCAATTCAGTGTTACTCTCAGTGGCGCATGATCCGAGAGCGTCTTTGCTAAGTATTCAGATTCAGTGACCAGTGCCCCTATTTCGCGAGTGCCCCATATTATGTCTATTCTAGTATGAGTGTTGTGTGGTACTGAGTAAAATGAATATTCTTTTTGTTCTGGGTGACCTAGTCGCCATATGTCATGGAGTCCCATAACGTTTGCCCATTCCTGCAGGGGACCTATGGGTTTCCTATTGGTTAGTGAGCTCGAATAGGCACTGGTTCTATCCAATACTGCAGATGGGGTACTATTGAAATCACCACCCCAGATGGCTAAGGCCATGGGGTGGGACAACAATGTTGGAGTGAGAGATGTAAGAAAACCCAAGAAGCCTCTGTTTGGAGCATATACCCCGACCACCGCCATTTGTCTGCCATCTAGTCTGCCTTCCACAACAACGTATCTCCCACCCTGATCTATCTTGTGTGATGTCAGAAGGAATGGAACTCCTGCCGCTATCCAGATCAGCACCCCCCTTGCGAAGGCCGAGTATGTCGTGCCTATCAACTGACCACCCCATTTCGTGCGCAGGTCGCGTAGGTCCCCCTCTAACGTGTGTGTCTCTTGCAAAATAGCAATATGTACTCCTAGTCGTTTGAGTCGGGCGTGCACTCTGGCCCGTTTACTCAGCGCCCCAAGACCCCTGATATTCCATGTTGCTATGATATACTGGTTTTTAGTATTATTGCGGGAAGACATCATATGGAATTCTGAGGGTGCATTGCTGTGTTAAGGATCTGGGCTCTAGAATTAGCCCATCTGGTCACTGCCATTCTGTAGCTGGTATTTAAATATAGCGGGCGCAGGTGATCATTTTGTGCATTAAGTGATTCCGAAGCTTGCGTTCCTACTAAACTATTAACCCCAACTCCCCTTATTGAACCCCCTATACTACTTTCAACTACTGTGAAACTACAAAACTTAAAAATACGTGAAATAACCCATATCCAGTTGGATTTACATAGTGGGATTCTCATATCGTACAGATGTGGCTCTTGTAAGGGGCTCACATCTTTCCGTGGACTTAGTCCGCTGATATCGTCAGGCACCCCACCTAGGCATGAGTTTATTCCCTCTGGCCCTGCTCACCCATCGTATTCCACCCCCGTGTGCCCCCAAACCATTAGCTTAGCGTTTATGTCAAAGATACATATTGTTGGAGGCACATTGTCCCCACGCCTCGGCGGTGCCACGAAGTCTCTGCAGATTTCCAGGTTTCAAGCATCGACGCTGGCGGTCTCACTGGGCGTGTGCGTATAGTTTTAAAGTTCGTCAGCGGTTCTGGGGGTGACCTTTGGCCCACCTAGTTCTCCTGTTAACGTGGATGTGGAGCTGGCCGTGTCTGAGTCCGATCCCGGCTCTGGGGGTTTCCTAGCTATTGCACTGTGACTTTGCATGTGTAGCGGCGTCTCTTTTAGCACTTTTGCTCTTTCTTCTGCTGCTTGCCAGTCATTGGGCTGGCCTCTGGTGCGTCTTTTGGATCGCTTCCTAGCAGCAGGAGTTTGCCATTTCTCATCCCCTTCCTTGTCTTCCCGGGGGTGTGCTAGGCCCTTAGCGTGCAGCCATGTCCAGGCATCTTCGGGGTTTGTGAATATATGGGTGCGGTCCTCCATTACTACCCTTAGTTTGGCAGGGAAGAGCAAGGCATATTTTATGGTGTGTTCCCGTAGGCGTTGCTTAATTTTGATGTAAGAATTGCGTTGGTTCTGCACCTCTTGTGTAAAGTCTGGGTATGCGTTAATGTTCGAGTCCTCGTATTTGAATGGTCCTTTACTGCGGAATTGTTGCAATATTGCATCTCGATCTCTGTAATTCAAGAATCTAGCAATCAGTGGCCTGGGGACTGGCCGGGGGCCGGGGGTCTACCCGGAATTCTGTAAGCCCTTTCAACTGAAAAAAACTTAGATGGAGCCCCATTTAACACCTCCTTGATTAGCCACTGCTCTAGGGAAATTTCTGATTCCGGTTGTCGCATACTTTCTGGAAAGCCCAGAAATCTCACGTTATTGCGGCGCGCCCTGCTCTCCATTTCCTCCGATCTCCTCCAGAGTACCTTCAATTCCTCATCCATGCGCTGGATCTGCTTTTGGTTTCCTTGCGCTATTGGAGTTAAGTCGGCTATTTCAGCGTCTGTTGTTTTCACTTTTTCGGCTAGGCTTCGGTGGTCCACTCGCAAAAGGTTCAAGTCTTGCGCAACTGCATCAATTCTGTTTTCCAGAGATGACTTAGGGGGTTATTCTAACTTTGGAGGAGTGTTAATCCGTCCCAAAAGTGACGGTAAAGTGACGGATATACCACCAGCCGTATTACGAGTTCCATAGGATATAATGGACTCGTAATACGGCTGGTGGTAAATCCGTCACTTTTCCGTCACTTTTGGGACGGATTAACACCTCCTCCAAAGTTAGAATAACCCCCTTAGTGTCCAATATGGCCTGCAATACTTTCTCGAACTGAGCAGAATGCGCAAGAAGTGTACTTTCTAGTGACTGCAGGGATGGGTTAGATTGTTGGTCGGCCGGCGTTAGTCCTTGAGTGGTTCGGTCTGAGTTCTTAGCTGCTCTGGCTCTACCGGTCATTTTGGCTGTTTCGAGATCTCCTCCCAAACTACAGTGATTTCGCACTTTTAGTCCACTTAGTTCGTTGATTTACACTTTTACTGAGCAACCTGGGCCTGGTATACACATTCGTTGTTAAGAGCGCGAGATTGGCCAGCGATGCCAAGGGGTGTTGTAGTCTTATTCAGGCGTGTTGGTAGCCTGGGGCCTTGTGTTCATTGATAAACACTGCAGCCATTGATTGATTTGGTGATCCGGTGTTGAGTTCACGTGGGACTGTCCGCAGGACCACCGGGGCGCACGGGGAGCGTAGGAGTTGGAGGGGAGCACTCTCTCCCTCATGTGTAATGGCAGGGTTGGTGCCAGAGGTTTCCCCAAATAGAGGGGGAGCGTATTTGAGGGCCGGGGGAGGCGGCGTCGCATGGGAGAGACCACAACGCAGGGCGGATGACAGGCGACGCGGATGGGCTCCGTTTAGCGGAGGACAGTCGTGACAGGCGCTCACTGCAGGGGGGTCCAGCGCAGGTCAGGCGCTCGCAGCGCGCACCAGCCGTCTGTACTGTGGTCCGCGCTCACGGGGGCACGCGGCTCACATCAGTCTTGCTCCCCTGTATTAATGATGAGGTGGGGTGGGGGGGTGTCCAAAAGTCCAGGAGTTTCCCCACAGCGTTGGTTTTAATTTTTACACCCCCCCTCCAGGTGCCCTCCTCACCTCATTCCTCTTGCTCATTCTTGGAGTCCCCTGCGTCCTTCTAAACTGCCACAACAATGAATCTTCAGTCCTGGGCAGGGGTGCCCCTTCTCTGTGCTTCTCTGGCGTGTGCACGCGGCTCCTGCCGACGTCCAAAATGGCGCTCCGACCCCTCGGGCCGGCACCAGCCTCGCCCGCCTCAGGGTGCCTTGAAAAATACTCCGTGCGGCCCGCCTGGCCGCGGCGCTTCTGCCCCCCCGGGCGCCAGCAATCACAGGGGCGAAAGGCGGCCGAGCCAAACGAGAGCGCGGCCGGGGCCGCAGGAGCAACCCCCCACGCTCCTCGCCGCGCCCGGTGCAAGCCCACGGGACCCGGCCCCGGTCCGCCCTATCGCCGAGGGGCGCGCGCCACACACAGCGGACGCTCCGGTCCTCCCCGGACAGGCCGCCGTCCCAGCCGCTACAGCAAGGCTGCGGGGGCGCCTTACAGGATGTTTTCTTCGAGCCGGGGACGGAGCGCTCAAATCAAGCGACCGCCGCGGCCGCCATTTTTGCTCCTCCCCCGGTTCATTATACACATAATACTGTAATTGGTAATCATATGGACAGTGAATTGTAACTTGTGTGTGACTACTGATTCTGTTCAGCATGCCACAACACATTTTTGGATATCTCGGATTCAACAGACAATTAATAATGTAAGTATTTTCATCAATTGAATGTAGCTATGAGTAGGTGTCAATATGGTTGAGATACACAAGAAGTGATATTTGAATCCATAGCATGACATGATGACTGATAAATGCACTAATTTTTGAAATGTGTGTGCATATGAAGTGAAGAACAGTGTAACAACGTTACATTCCACTATTGCTTTCAGATCCAATAACAGCATCATGCTAGTTGTAGCCATATGTTGACAACATGGATAATACTTGTTTGAGAAATAAGTTACACATTTCACTTTCAAAGACTATCTTGAAGATGAAAACACATTTGAAACTGGTATACACATAAGGATATACTGTGACTAGGAGAAAATACAACTTAGGAACAGCATACTCTCCTGTGAAAATGAATGTAGATTTAGACCTGTTTTTGTAAGCAAAACAACATACATTGATAGACAGTAATGGGCAGAGTCCATGCCATGGATGATCCCTGGGGAACTACACACAATCTGAGTATCCATATTGCATTATGTTAGAAGGAGAACTACACCCATGCTGCTGGTAATTTGTATGAGCCAACAGATTTTGTTTATTCAAAATTAGCTATATATGTTTTGCTAAGGTTGTTGCAGCATTCCAAAAGTCTACCTTAAGATCAGGGCCTAGTAATTAGGAAGACATACAGAGGGCTGTTTTACCAGTCTGCACTCCACCAGGGATTCCAGTCAAGCCTTCAGGATGGAGGATTTGCAGGACCTTTTCCTCCCAGGCAAAGAATTGTAATGGGGGAGAGGAGAACCACCACCAGTCCTCTGGTACTCAGGTGATGCTTGAGGCCAGTGAACAAACCTTCCCCCGCAGGTTGTTCCAATTCTTCCTAATCTCCTCCTGTGTGCACAGGTTGTTGGCTGCTGCATTCACCCTGTCAACTATTCTGGTCCACATTTGCCTTTTCTGGGAAACTGTAGGATTTTGAACCTGTGCGCCAAACAATTGTGGCTCTACTCTAATGATTTCATCCACCAGGACAGACAATTCTCTCTCTGCAAAATGGGTATTTCTTCTCCCTGCCATTATTAAATATATCTAAATAAAACTAATGCTAAAAAATGAAGGGTACTGTAAAACATTTTTTTTGACAAAAAATACAAAGAGGGAGAGGTGAACAGAATCAAAAGACCTGTCTCCTATGTTGTGGATTTGGCCGGCTATCTGGTTGTCTGCAGTGGAATGGTAAAGGATCATGGTCTGAAATGGAGTGCTTTATAGTGTGTTTCGTGTGTGTGCACAATTGTCCAATTTGCAACAGGTGTGGGCTACTGGCATCCAACCAATGGCCACAGCCATGTTACTATGCTGAACAGGTCCTGCGACGGACTCTCACCATCATCAGCCCGCTGCTGACACACTGCCAGCACAATGGTGTGATCTAAATAGGCTTGGTGAGATTCCGCCATCAGAACAGCAAATCAGAGTGCTAATCGGCGGCAATGGAGTCCGCCACGTCAGCTGTGGGATGCAGCTGGAACGACGGAGTACACCCTGTAGTGGCAGGATTTGGCGCAATACATCTAATATGGCAGGTGGGAGACCACAGACGTGACAGTCTTTTCAGGCCCACCGCCGACAGCCTGGTGGTAAGACCACCAACATCTAAATCAGGTCCATTGTGTGTTACTATTTGATCCAAAGTTCATGGCAAAAAAAATCAATGAAAACTACATTTTTTGTGGTCCACTAAATTCATTGTATAGACCTGAGGTTGGCCAAGTAATTTTAAATCAGAATTGATTAACATAATTGTTGCAATCAATCAATCATAGCATTTGTAAAGCACACCATTATCACCCCTAAGGGTATCTAGGTGCTGAGGGTGCTGTGTCTCCATCAAAAGGCCACGTCCTGAGTCTCCTTCTGAAGTCCGCCAGGGAGGGACTATTCGAAGGTGAAGGGGCAGGCTGCCCCAGGACGTGGCTGCTGTGTAAGAGGGGGAGCGGCCTCCACTGTGGCTGTGATGGATGTGGGGAGTATGTGAGGTTTAGCGAGGAACAAGTTGGTTGTCTTGCTGGGACGTAGAAGCTCAGTTGATGGTTGATGTAGGACAGTCCTTGCAAGTGTGGAGGTTTTGAATTGGCATCTCTTCTGGACGGAGTGCCAGTGTAGGTTACTGAAGTGTGGGGTGGTGCTTGTGTGCTTGGGGAGGTTGAGGATGAGTCTGGCTCTGCTGTTCTGTAGCCTGGAGTCTTCTAAGTAGCTGGGAGGACACTCTGGCGTAGAGAGCATTGCCGTAGTCAAGGTGGCTGGTGACCTGCGCATGTGTTACTGTCTTTATGGTGCTGGTAGGAATCCATTTGAAGAATCAGTGGAGCATACAGAAGATGTAGAAGCAGGAGGAGGTGACTGAGTTTACTTGTCGATTCATGGATATTTGGCATTCAAGGATGATGCAGAGGATTTGTGTGTGGTCTGATGAAGAGGGCGTTGGTCTGAGTTCTGCTGGCCACCAGCTGTGGTCCCATATGAAAGTGTTCTTCCCAAAGATCGGACTTCTGTTTTGTCAGTGTTTAGTTTCGAGACAGCTGTTTTTCATTCATGTTGCTACGTTGGTCATGGCATTGTGGAAGTTGGATTTGCCATTGGGGGGTCTTCGGTGAGTGAGAGGATTAGTTGAGTGTCGTCAGCGTAGGAGATTATATTGAGTCCGTAGGATTTGACGATGTCTGCGAGGGGGGGGTCATGTAGATGTTCAACAGGGTTGGGCTGAGGGAGGATCCTTGGGGTATGCAGCAGGTGAGGGCTCTGGGTCATCGTCAGTGATGGTGCATTGGATGGTTTCCTTGAAGATGATTGCAATGTTCCTACAATGTTTGTTGGTGCGGTCTTGGTGTATCATCTTGCAACCATCGGGGGTAGCCGTGGTGATGTCAGGGTTTGAGGAGGGTGTTAGCCATGTTTTGTTGATGAAGGTGACGTCCTGGTTGTGGGTGGTGATGGTGTCCCTGATTTCCGAGGCGTGTTTCCATAAGGAGCGGAGTGATGCTTGGTTGTTCATAGTCTTGCAGGGTCAGGCTACAGTGTGGGCATTATTGTGTGCTGGTGGGCCGGCGTTGCAGGAGAAATGGCATGTGTAGGCAGGAGAAGGGTCCTTTGGTTGAGCGTGGGGAGGACATAAAAATGGGGTGTCCGATGTTCAGGGTCTGGAGCTCATAGGTGGTGTAGTGGTAGGGGGTGGAGGGATCAGGGGTCCTGGTGCTGGGAGCAGTTCAGGCGGGTGCAGACAGACTTTCCTTTGGTGTGTCTTTGGCATGCCGGTGGCGCACCCACTTTACATGTCCACTGCATGGCCGCGCTGCGGCCTCCATTATATGTCCTGAGAAGGTGGGATGGGCCAGGGTGGGAGGCTGAAAGGAGGGAGGGCGAGAGCAGCAGTGGCATGAAGAAGGCATCGGTAGGCGCATCAGAAGATGCAATCAGGCTCAGGAATGCGGGCAGAGCTGTCTGCGGCAGGCAGGAGGGCCGTGGAGAGGCTGGGGAGCTGTGACTTGCCCAATGGGTCAGGCACTTTTCACCAAGACCGCATTGCGCCCTCCATTATATGTCGTGGGAGGGGCCAGGGTGGAAGGCGGGAAGATGGGAGGGCGGGAGCGGCAGTGGCGCAAAGGAGTCATCAGCAGTGGTGTCAGCAGAAGAATGCAGGCTCAGGAATGTGGGTGGAGCTGCTAGTGGCAGGCAGGAGGGCTGTGGAGCAGCTAGGGAGCTGTGACTGGCCCAGTAGGTGAGGCACTTCTCACCTAAACCACGTTGCACCTTTCCATTATATGTCTTAGAAGGTGGGAGGGGCCAGGGTGGAAAGTGGGAGCACAGGAATGGCAGTGGCATGGTGGGAGGCGGGAAGGCAGTAGGGCGGAAGTGGCAGTAGCACAAAGAAGGCATTGGCAGGGGCATCAGCAGATGCTATCAGGCTGAGGAATGTGGGCAGAGCTGTCGCAATCAGGCTGAAGATTGCGGGCAGAGCTGTTGAAATCAGGCTCAGGAATGCGGGCGGAGCTGTCGCAATCAGGCTCAGGAATGCAGGTAGAGTTGTCGCAATCAGGCCTAGGAATGCGGGCGGAGCTATCAGCGGCAGGCAGGAGGGCCGTGGAGCAGCTGGGGAGCTATGACTGGCCCAATTTTAAAAGTCTGTTCTATTTGGGTTTCAGTAAATGTATTTCAACATATTATTCCCAATTGTAAGTGTTTGTGTTTCTCAGGGGAAATGTTTTTGTACTTGTTCCTCATAAATCACAGATGTTTTCTAACATTTAATACCACCAAAAAGCAGCTGTTTCGGGAGTGGATGAACTTTAATTAGGCTGATATCTTCGCTACTCTTCACCAGTTTGAGGTAGTCGTAATTCTGATAGAGGAAGAGCAGATCTATTTTTTAGGGATTTGCAAGGTGATATTTCCCTATTTACCTCTTCTTATTGACCGGTGAAGAAAACTTATCACTTCAATTTACTTAGGTGAAGAGGCCACTACTAATTATTTAAAAGTATTTATTGTTCACAATTTCACATTTACCAATATAGCTCAGATTCATGGGTCTTGTTGCATGTCTCAGATTTGATGTTGCTGATTTTATGGTGTCTAGCAGCTGTGAAATAGACAAAATGGAAGGGGGACACATAACCACATTTGCTGATATGTTTACTACAATTGTCTCTTTAAAAGTAAGCCACCATGGACGCTCTTTTTTCTGTTTGACATTCAATATTTTGTGTGGTGAAGAATAGAAAGAAAATACTACATCCTTGTCTAGATCAGCACAGCCTCCTTCTGATGTAGGAACTTTTAACTGCCTCAACACGATTTTGGGCTTAATGATATGACTTCAAAGAAGATTTCTATGTAGACTGGCAGTTTTTGCACATTGATTTTGGGCATCATAGTTCCACGTTTAAGAGGAGATACAAGAATGTGGCCACATTGCAAATGTTAATGTATTCCATTTGTCTGATAAAGTGAGATTAATGTTTCCCAGCAAAGAAGGTTTTAAGATCTGCTTCCATTGGTACACAATTTTGTAAAATTTAGATTATGATTATTTATTCGTGAAATTGACTCGCAGATAAATCAATTATTTTCCAAGCCTTTAAATATTCCAGTATTCAAATGTTTTTACGCTACATCCCTGCTAGTATCTCAGGTTATAAGACAAAACTGATGCCAATATTCAAAGACCTCAATTAAATGCATAATCCAGAATTAGTTAATATCTACATATGAATACCAGGGTGTAATAACATTTGTGTAATGATAACAGGTGAAGCAATTTTAGGGGTATTCCTTTCAATAGGTCCCCTACCAAGGTGCAGCTCGTACCATCTTCTTCTCTCACCAGCCTGTCCTCGTCGTTCTCCCGAACTGTCGTCCTGGAATCCCACAGGATTACACAACCTAACAGGGGAAGGAACAACGGAAAGAGGCAGGCAGTGCGACACAGATATTTGCCAGGCATGCCACAACTTCTAATCAGCAATCAAATCTCTGTCTGTCTGTCTCTCATAAGTGTCGCTGGGGATTCTAACAGTAGATCAATACAAAGGGGCTTAATCGGCCTTTCTAAATGCCTTTCTAGGTCATAACTCGTACCATTATGAAAACATTAAGGAGTGTGTGAGCTTCAGAGCCGACAGTGTGCTACCAACATCCTGCAAAGTTGTTCTCCTCTATTAATGCCATTACAGACATTAAATACATAATACAGATCTGTTTGATGTCTATTAGTGCCAGAAAAGTCCGGTCTTTATTTGAAGACACAGAGGTGAACATGATGGTTTAATTAAACTAAAGCAAACATTAACGTTAAAAAAATACAAATCCAAAAACTACAGAATTTCGCCATAAGTTCATTGACCAATAAGCAGGTAACATTGCATATAGTACAGTCCACCTCAAACACCAATCCCTCTTCTCTTGATGGAACAGACAGTCGAAATGTTTGAAGAAAGGGACAACTTGCCATGAGTTAAAACAACAGCAGGAATAGGACCTCTTCTTGTATTCCAAGTGTACGGTTGCTTATGCAATGAGAAATAAGTGATGGTGGCAGGATCTGAACTAAAGTGTAAATCAGTGACCGGGGGGCAACATGCCAAATGAAAGTACGTCACTGGTGTGGGGTATCGACTTTGTTTCTTTAGTAAAGTCAGGACATTTCACATTTCGTGGCAAAACCGTGGGCAACTGAGCATGCGCAAAGCACATTGACATTTGCCACCAAATTATATGTTACCAGCTTTAAGTTCAAAATGTGCAAAGCTGTATCTTCAGATCAAGCTGCGGATCTGACAAAGTCGCCCAACTTTGCCTCTGCCTAGAATGTTTTAGAGACATCGCCCCACTCATTATCTCTTTAACTACATTTCCATTTTTTAACACTGTATTTCAATTTAGAAATCAAGAAAACATACATCGTCAGGCACACTAAAAATGTTATGTCATGGAGTGCATAATGTATACCCAAATAAATGACATGATCACAAAAATCATACAATCAATTAGTCAATCAAACTGGATTTATTGAAGTGCGATTAATCACCTGCGAGGGTATCCAGGTGCTGAGAGCTGTGGTACTTTGGGGGGCTTCAGATGAACAGTCAGGTCTTGAGTCATTTCCTGAATCCGTGAAGAGGTGCTGAGGTTGTGAAATGCAGAGGGAGGTTTTTCCAGGACCTTGCAGCATGGTGGGAAAAGGAGTGTCCTCCACTGTTGTTTCGGTGGATGCGGGGGTGTGTACGAGGGAGAGGGAGACGGAGCACAGGCATCTGGAGTGTTGGTGGAAGGGAACTTCATGCAGTGGTTGATATTAGCTGGTCTTTGATTGTGAAGTGCTTTGTAGGTGTGGAGCAGCATCTTGAATTGGCATCTATTCTGAAAAGGGAACCATGGAGCTCCTTGAGGTGGTGGTGTTGATGTGGGTCTCTCTGGGGAGGTCGAGGATGAGTCTGGCTGCTGAATTCTGTATGGTCTGCAGTCTCCTCAGTACATGTGTGGTGATCTCTATGCAGAGTGCGTTTTCGTAGTCTAGCCGGCTTGTGACTAGGGCTTGAGTGATGATTTGTCTAGTGTTGACAGAGAGCATTTGAAGATTTACGGAGCATGTGAAGAATGAGGAAGCAGACAGAAGAGACTACATTGATTTGGTTCTTCACGGTGAACTTGTTGTCCAGGATAATGGGGAAGAGTCCTAGTTTGGGAGGCCACCAAGAGTTGTTCCAAGGGGAGGTGTTGTTCCTGAAGGTCAGTACTTCTGTTTTGTCTGTGTTGAGTTTTAGGCAGTTGTATTTTATCCAATTAGCAACTCTTGTCATGCACCTGCAGAAGTTGACTCCTGACGTGGAGGGGTCTTAAGATAACAAGAGTATGAGCTGAGTGTCGTCTGCGTAGGATATGATGTTTAGTCCATGGGTTCTGACGATGGTGGCCAAGGGGGCTCTGAAGGTGTTGAACAGTGTGGGGCTGAGTGATGAGGCTTGACGACCACTGCAAATGATGCTCTTGCGTTCTGAGGTAAAAGGTGGCAGGTGGATCTCCTGGGTTTTTCCAGTGCGGAAGGAGACGATACATTTGACAGTGTCTCCTTGAATTCCTATATGATGAAGCCTCTTGATAAGGGTGTGGTGGGATACGGTGGTGAACGCTGCTGACAGGTCAAGGAGGATCAGGGCTGCCATTTCTCCTTGGTCCAGGAGGGTCCTGATGTTGTCAGTAGCTTCAAGCAGGGTAATTTTGTTGCTGTGGTTGGTGCAGAATCCAGATTAGGAGGAGTCCAGAAGACTGTAGTTCTGAAGGTGTTCCATGAATTGGCGGTTGATGGCCTTTTTGAAGACTTTGGCGGGGAAGGGGAGCAGAGAGATTGACAATAGTTCTGGAGTTCACTGGGGTCAGCAGAGGGTTCCTTGAGAAGAGGTTTGTTTCTACATGTGTTTCCAATCTTTGGGGAAGGTGGCAGAGGTGATGGATGCTTTGAAAATTGTGGTGAGCTCCTTGCTGATCAGCTTGCTCTCGAGTTTGAAAATGTGATGGGGACAGAGGTCTGTGGGAGTTCCTGAGTGGACGTATTTCATGATGTCTGTGGTATCTTGGTTGGTGAGCTGTTCCCAGGTGGTGAGCATGTGGTTGGGGTTTGCAACTGTGGATGTGAGAGGTGGCTAAGGGTGTTGGCGGCGGTGGGTTGAGGCTCAAAGTTTTTGTAGATGGTGGAGATCTTGTCATGAAGGAAGTCTTCCAGGGTGTCACAGAGTTCCTGGGAAGTGGTGATGATGTTATCGATGGAGTTGGAGAACTCTCTGACAATGCTGAAGAGTTCTTTGGTGTGGTCAGTGTAGGAATTTGAGTTCTGGTTGCAGTGCTCCCCACTTTTTGTCTGGTTTTTGAGGCAACTTTGATTGAAGTGCACTGGGTTCCTGCTAACCAGGTCCCCAGTGCCAGTGTTCCTTCCCAAAAACAAGACACCTGGTCATTTAATCCCCAAGTAGCCAGCCCGTTAGTACCTCTGTAAGTCCCTAGTAAATGTAACCCCTGTTACCTAGGGAATGGGTACTGAAGATGAACCCTAGGAGTTGTAGCACAACTTGAGCCACTCTAAGGGGCCGAGCACCAACCCCTTGCCAGACTGCCATTGCAGGCTGCATGACGAGGTGTGCCTGAAAGGGTAAACATGACCTGGCACACAGACTTTGTGCCATGTCCCCTAAACACTGCATGTAATCGTTGTAAGTAACCCCTACAGCAGGCCTTACAGCCCTAAGGCAGGGTGCATTATATTAAGTGTGGGCATATCTGCAAGAGCAGATATGGCCCTGCTATGTCTTTGTCGATACTTAGACATAGTAAGTAAACAGTGAAGCCATTTTAAATACATGTGCTGAACACTGGTCAATACGAGTTCCCCAGCTATATGATGGCTGCACTGAAAATAGTATTAGTATCAAACATCTCATATCAATAAACCCTCACTGATTCTAGTGACAGATTTATTAATATATGCACCCAGAGTGCACCAGTTCTAGTGAGTTTGCAACCATCAGATGAGAATCTGACCTCCAGCGATGACAGCCTTTGCTCTCTGGTGGTCAGAAACAAAGCCTGCTCGGGCTGGGGTGTTGCACAGTGTCTCACCCCCCTCCCCACAGAATGGTGGGGCACGAAGCTTCAAAGGAGGCCCAAAGCTTCAAAGGAGGCCACCGCCTTTGGTATGTAGATTTGACCTCTCTTAGACGGAGATGCCAACCCCACTGCCCAAGGGCCCATCTAGCACCTTGACAGGTGGGAAAATTAGCTATGCAGGAGGTATTTTTCCTTTCTAGGCTGGACACACCCCTAGGGTGGCCAGCATAAAATGCACACAGCTTTAGAAATTTGGTCATATTGTGTGTAGTGGAATTTAGGAATTCTGGGACAGGGTAGTGGCCACTACCTAAAGGAACTGGTCATCTTTGGGGTGTAGTGACCCCAAGGGTATGTAACCCACTGGCTACTGCTCTTCACTCTCCTTAATACCCTCTAAATTGAGTATTTAGGGGACCCACTGATGCTAGTTCCTCAGATCTTTGCTAGACAAAAAGGAAGCAGTGGACACATAGCCTAATGAACCTGACAACTGAGGAGTGCGACTGACGGGGTGCCAACTCTGCCAGTCTGCTTGCTGCACCCGACCCTCGAGGAGCAACTGACCTATCCTACTGCAGCAGCCTCCAAGAACCTAGGAGAGCTGCCAGTGCTTCACAGGGCATTAAGAACAACTCCCTTGGAGCAAAGGCACTGCTTCTCTGCATCTGCAGGCACCAAAGAAAGAACTGTGAGGCCCGGGACTGCCAAAAACCTGACACCGTACATCACTACTGCACCCGAGCTGCCTAGCCCAAGCTGAAGTGGGCCAATGGTATCAGCGTGGTTCTCTAGCCCTCCAGAGATGAAGCCCACCTTGAGTTCACCCACTGTGGACTTTCTGATGGTGTCTGCAACCCCCTCCAACCACGAGTAACTCCAGCATCAGACCCAACGTCACAAAACACCACTGCACCTGGGCCCCATAGCCCAAGGAGGAGTGGACCAACGGTGTCCCCACATGCCTGAGGACCTCAGGAGTCGAGACCCCCTGTGGGTTTCCCTGAATTGACTTTCCAGTCCCAGTTTGCAGCAACTTTGTAACTAGGCCATTTCCCATTGAAGTGATTTGGACATCCGATGCCGTAACACACCTCTGTACCCGGACACCTCTGAGCCTCCTGAGGTGAATTGTTGGTGTGGCCTAGGACCTTGCTCCATACTCACCTGAAGTCCAGCAGAACAGTTGTGTGGGTCGTCGTTAAGAGCTCGAATGCAGTAGATGTTTTTCCCCCATAAGATAACATTGGACATCCAATGCTGAAAAGCACCTCTGCACCTGGATACCCCAGTGTCTCCCAAAGGGACCTATTGGTGCTGCTTTGGACCTTGCCCCATGCTTACCTTAACTCCAGAAGAACAGTCCTGTAGGTTGTTGCTAAGTGCCTGAATGGAGTACATGTTTTTCCCTCATAGGATAACATTAGGCACCTGACGCTAAAAGGCACCTCTGCACCTGGATGTCCCAGTACCTCCCGAAGTGACCTGTTGGTGCTGCTTTGGACCGTGCCCCATACTTACCTTAACTCCCGAAGTTTGGTCCTGTAAGTCGCTGATAAGGACCAGCATGCAATATATGTTTTCCCCCCAAAGGATAACATTACCGCTCCAGCGATTGCACTGTGGCAACTTTGAAAAATTGTAAGAAGTCATAACTAGAAAAATACTCACCTGATGATCTTGTTATCAAAATGTATATAAAACTACATATTATTTTCCTAAATTGTTGTTGGATTTCTTTATTGAATGTGTGTGTCACTTACTGCCTATGTGTGTGCAATCCATGCTTAGTGCTACCCTCTGAAAAGCCTAGCTGATCGCCCGCACTACCACAAAATAAAATCTTTGGGGTGTCATTTGTGCCTCTGTAAGTCCTTTGGGGTTTGCTTGGACTCTTCACACGATGTACCTTTTTTGTCCCACTATATAAAGAGCTGCTTCATACAGTTAGCACTGGCTTTTGTGCAGTCGGCTAGGGCACTCCTTCTCGTCTTTTTCAGGAGCTGATGGTATTGGTTGAGAGATGTCTTGAATGTGGTTCGGTCTGTGGGCTCCTTGTTGGTGCGCCATTTCCTTTCTAGTTGCTTGCAGTTGTGTTTCATGGTACTCAGTTCCATGGTGTACCAACTGGCCTGCTTGGAGGCTCTCTTGCGTGTGGTGGGCTTGACAGGGGCGACTGTCTATCTAATCGGGGATCCAAGTGGAGAAGTTCTCGATGGCCTGTTGTAGGTTGGTTGCATTGTGAGGGTGGAATGTGTTAAGGGCGTCGGTCCCCTGGCTTTCTGATACTTTGGTCCAGCTGCTATGAGGCCTCTGGTAAGCTTGGGGGCGCTTCCAGGGGAATCCTGTGATGGTGAAGTAGACAATGGTGTGGTCTATCCCGATGAGCTTGGTGATATGGCTGTACTTGACTCTGTTGATGGCCGTGAAGATGGGATGGAGTGTGTGTCCTGCGTAGTGTGTGAGGACGGTGATTAGTTGGGTGAGGCCGATGTTGTTCATGTTCTTAAGGAGGTCTGTGGTGTTGGTGTCAATAAGATCGTCGAGGTGGAAATATCGGTCTCCGAGGAAGATGTAGCTTTTGGAGTTAATGGCGAGTGGAGCGAGGAATCTGGGGATTGTGTCATAGAAACTGGGGCATGGCCTGTGAGGTCTATAGGTGAGGGGTACTCTGATGATGGTTTTGCTGTCAGTTTGGAGTTGGAAGTTGAAGTGTTCCATTATCATTGTGGTGTCATTGGTGGTGGTGCAGTGAATGGTTTTTTTGTGGATGATGGTGATTCCACCTCCGTGATTGTTGATGCAGTCCCGGTGTGCTAGCTTGCATCCGTCTGATGTTGCTGAGGTGATGTCAGGCGCGGATGAGGGGTTGAGCCAAGTCTTGGTGAGGAAGATGATCTTGGTGGCATGCTTGCAGAGTAATCAGGAGTTGAACAGGATGCAGTGAAGTTGGTCGGATGCAGTCATGGTCGGCGTGATGTTGATGTTTCTCATACGTGCGGGTGCTCTGGTGTTGCAGGAGAAGAGAGTGCCTGCAGGAAAAAGATCCTACCGTTGATTGTGGGGAGGTGCTGCAGAAGGTGTTGTTGCGGAGTTTGGTGTCCAGGGCTCTAAGCTCGGCAGAGGAATATCTGCCGGTGGTGGAAGAGCCAGGGTTCCTGCGCTGGTCGTGGTCCATGTACGGACAGGCACAGACGAGCTTGCCTTTGGCACAACTTCAGTGCATCAGTGACATGCCCAATGCTCAGTTGTGCTCCAACCTCCATTAAGTAGGTTCTTGGGGGAGGGGGCAGTAGATGGTGGTGGCGGGGCATGCAGGAGGCTGGAAGCTGGGAGGCAGCAGAACGGGCAGGAAGAAAAAATTAGGAAAGCTGCAAAACAGACAGAATACAGAAAGCAAAAGGGGAGATGGAAAACGTCAGGATACAGAAAGCAGAAGGGGAGATGAAAAACTGCAGAATACAGAAAGCAGAAGGGGAGATGAAAAACAGCAGAATACAGAAGGCAAAAGGGGAGATGAAGAATACAGAAAGCAGAATAGGAGAAAAAAATGACGAATAGCGTGCAAAAACAGACACAGGGAAGACGAGGAGAGGCAAGGCAGAAGGCCCTCAGATGGGAGTCAGCAGCAGCACAAGCAGAAGAATTGCAGCTCGGAGACAGCAAGGGGGAGCTGGGGCAAGGACTGTCCCTGTCAAATTGAGTTGTACATCAAATTGTTACAGTGAATGCCATCAAGCCTATAATATTGAGTGTCATCCGATTTGCAGCTAAGTCAAGTATTTTGTCACAGTTAAAGTATGCAGTCTCAAGAAGCTAGACCATTTGTGAAGGGCACACCATGGTATGTAAGTAGCTTGATCAGGATCGGTCCGCAGAGTTAGTGGTTTATGAGCTAGTAAACTTTTCAAAGGGCCTGAAATAGTTTGGGGTATGTTCCTATTGGGCAATATGGAAGATTTTGTGTTGGTTAATTCCTCACAGTACACAGAGACCGTCAACTATATGTGGGTTCTTGGGGTCGGGCCTTGCATCCATCAAATAGCAACTCCATATTGAACAAGCAAGAGCAGCATTGTCACTAATCATCACACACTACGGGAAGCCTTTCTCACATATCCCAATAGAACAAACAAAGGTCCAATCTAATGACACTCAATTTAACCAACTGCACTAAAACAGCCTTCCAGTACTCAGCAGTATTTGGACAGGTCCACGCTAAATGCACAAAATCTGCAATGTTATGCAGGACCTAAGAAAGATAAAACAAATAGTTGTTCCATGCCATCCTGTGGTACTGAACCCTGCTGTAATCTTGTTCCAAATCCACCAGAAGCTGAGTGGTTCACAGTCAATGACCTATGCCAGGCATTATTTTCCATTCCCCTCCACAAACAGAGCCAGTATCTCTTTGTGTTCTGGTTCCAAGAGAGAACTTTGTGTGGTGTATTTGTCACGCTTCTCAGGGGTATAGAGAGAGCCCCTCATTTTTCAATCACATACTGAAAAATAATTTAGAGACCTTACAGCTGCCAAGCAGTTCTACCCTAGTGCAATACATCGACAACCTGCTAGTGGCATCAATTACAAAAATGCTTGTAGGCAAGACACCATTGCCCTGCTCAACCGCCTTGCTGAGAATGGCATAAGGTTTCTCCTGAGAAACTGCAGTACTGTTAAAAGGAGGTTATGTGTTTTGGACATCAGTTTGAGGAAGGAGCTAAGAGAGTATCCAAAGAGCGCAATGAGACTGTTCTCAAAATGAAATTCCCAGCCAATCAGACAGCAGTGCAAATGTTTTTGGGTATGGTTGGCTATTGCAGAAAATGGATCCCAATTTGTTTTCCTTATGACGAAGCCCTTGCAGAGGCTAACTCACACTGATGTCAATGACTTGGTGCCAAAGGATGACAAGAGCATGAAAGTCTTCCACAAGCTCAAAAATATACCCTGCAATTCCCCCTCACCTGGAATGCCAGACTATAACAAATAATTTGTGCTATTCTGCTATGAACAAGATGGGGATGTACTATGTGTGTTGACACAGACTCATGGTAAATCAAAGGGTCATGCTGCTCACCTATCATCTACACTTGATCCAATAGCTGCAGCACTATCTAGCTGTCTTAAAGCAGTTAGTCTGAGTGTACAACAAGCTGAAGGTACTGTGATGGGCCACTCTCTCATTTTATGGTGCCTCACTCCATCAAAATTCTCCTTACTCGTACACACACCCAGCACTTGAGTAACAGCTGCTTAACCCACTTAACCTGCTATGAGAGAATCATTTTAGCTGCAGAAAACGTGTTGCTAAGGAGCTGCAATGTCTTCAATCCTGTAACTCTATTATCCACACCAGAGGAAGATGATGAGTATGATTTTGACGACAATAACTTCGAAGTCACAGAATTGTGCACCAAGTTGAAACCAGATATACTGAATTGCCTCTTGTTGAATCTGACCACAACCTGTTTGTTGATGGTTCTTGTCTGAGAGACAGATGTGTTGTTTTAGGAGCAGTGTTTGCTATCTTTACCCTAAGTGGAGTGGTGGAGGTGTCCTAACTGTGCCATTTAAATTCCACATCAGTAGCTGAACTGATTGCCCTTATTGAAGCATGTTACAGATCCAATGGGTATAGAGTCACCATAAAAACTGATAGCTAGAATGGATTTGGTGTTTTGCATGACTTTGGGCAGTTGTGGTTCCAGAGGAGATTCTTGACCTTGTTTGGCTCATCAATGAAAAATAAGTTGTATATTCTGAACCTGTTGAATGCACCTCAATTGCTGAGGGAGATTGTCCTAGTGAAATATGCTGCACTTAAGAGTGGTGAACATTTTGTGACCAGAGGCAATAGATACATGGACGAGATAGCCCTCTATTGCTCTCTTGAGTCCAGCATGTATCACTTGAATGAGCCATGTGGTGGGAAGGGGACTAGTTTCAAACATGCTGTTAAGCACACTGCAAACCTTCCATGAGCTAGGGGAGCTACGGACTGAAGCCCCTGAGAGTGAGAAAGACAGATGGGCAAGAACAGGCTGTACAAAGGATGCTAGTGCATATGGTTATCTAGTGATGGAAGACCTGTTTTGCCCAATCCCATGCTGCTTGTCATGGTAAGATATATGCTAGGAACCACATTGGCCAGGATGACATGGTGATAACTTTTGTGCAATACTAGTACAACTCCCATTTTCGAGCTATGGCCGAAAGCCCGTGCCAGCACTGTGCCACTTGTCAGAAGCAAAATATAGCCAAGAAAGTTGTAACTATAAGTCATATAAGCAAATAAGATGGCCCTTTTAACTTTCTCCAGATCAACTTTGTGGAGATGCCTCAGTGTAATCAGTTGAGGTACATATTAGTCATTGTGTGAATATTCTCTCGCTGGATCGAGGTGTACCCCTCAAGGAAATGTGACAGTTGACATGTTTACACATCTTCCTCATGCTGAGTGTGTTTATAGCTATAATAATGTCTAGTGCCAGATGCGTGCTGAATATGTCAAATTAATACATGTTGAAAATTGTTATTTCTGTTCAAATCTTTCAGCATCCGCAGCAGAAAGTTTGTCTTACTGTCACCTTCCACTTTCGTATGCTTTCTAGTGCAGGGTATTTCTCAGTCTAATTTATCACCAACACTTGATTAAACTGTTTTCGACGGATTATTAGAAAATGTACCTGCAACTAGTGGTTCTAACCAGTATTTGTGTCCAAAGAAACACGCTTATCGTTTTTCTAAAGCTTTCAAACAAATGAGAAGTGTGAGTATATGATTAAATTCTTCACCCCTCTCACTAACTAAACCTTCACTAATACTGATTGGCATGTGACCTGTAAACTTAGTGATGATGAGAGAACCTTCGTAGATTAATAAATTAAGAGGATAAGACAGGAGGAAGGAAGGATGGAGAAAGGAGAAAACTTGGAAGAAAGAGACGGAGAAGAGAAGAGTAGGAAGACGGATCCACCTCCGAAGCTGTGACAAAGAGGGGAAACTTATGTATCATAACCAGTCAAAACGGGAACAATAGAAGATGTAGTATGGTGTGATTGTGAATGTAGCTATTTAACGAAAGATAGAGTTTTAGCCGAACTTGAGGTGAATATTTAAGACATATACTGAGGGGGTCATTCTGACCCTGGCGGCCGGTGACCGCCAGGGTCACCGACCACGGGGGCACCGCCAACAGGCTGGCGGTGCCCCGTCGAGCATTCTGACCGCGGTGGTTCAGCCGCGGTCAGAAACGGAAAGTCGGCGGTCTCCCGCCGACTTTCCGCTGCTCGGGAGAATCCTCCATGGCTGCGGAGCACGCTCCGCAGCCATGGGGATTCTGACACCCCCTACCGCAATGATGGCGGTAGGGGGTGCCGCGGGGCCCCTGGGGGCCCCTGCAGTGCCCATGCCAATGGCATGGGCACTGCAGGGGCCCCCCGTAAGAGGGCCCCACAAAGTATTTCAGTGTCTGCAAAGCAACAGCACCCGTCGCACCTTCCCACTACGCCGGCTCCATTCGGAGCCGGCGTCCTCGTGGGAAGGTAGATTTGCCCTGGGCTGGCGGGCGGCCTTTTGGCGGCCGCCCGCCAGCCCAGGGCAAATCTCAAAATACCCTCCGCGGTCTTGCGACCGCGGAGCGGTATTTCATCAGGGGTAGACTGGCGGGCGGCCTCCGCCGCCCGCCAGTCTTGGAATCACCCCCTGAGTGTCCTAAGTCAGCTTTCTTTCAGTTGCTACACAATTAGATAGGTCGTTGCTATGTAGACTTAGTTTTTTCTCAAATTTAACACTCTGATGACATGAACACAAAATTCGACACATACCTGAGAAAAAATAAGCACAGCATCAAGCAGATAATGGGTGCTATCTTTGGAGCACTCATTCCTTCAGTGGGTGTGGCATCCAATGATGTAAAGATTACGAAGCTGTCACCTCTTGTAGATAGACCAGTCACTAACACAGCAGGAGCTCTAACCGTTAGTAACAAAGAGTTGCTTGCTTGAACAGCTACGATCACCTAGAGTCGTCTTGCTTTAGCCATGCACCTTGCAAAGGAAAGCCGTGTTTGCAAGGTAACACATGCTTGAGAATGCTGTTCCTACATCCCTAAAGTAGATACCAAGATCAATAACTACAGTGCGAATATCATTGAAACCACCCATGAGCTAACTAATTTAGAGGAAGTAGGTGCCTGGGAAAGGGTTAGGTCAGTATTTGGATCCAGTGGACAGCCACTTGCAAAGATAGGTGAATGGTTAGAAAGTGTAGGTGGATGGATACTCAAGCTGTTTTGACCCCTCTCTTGAGCATACTAATTGTTGCTGCATGCATGCTTTTCTTCTTAAAATTCCGCAGAAAAATTTCATCAAATAGTGGGTTGGATTGTGGGCAGAGGAAGCTGTTAGCAATGAGCGAAAGCAAAAGGAAAACAATGGATGTTGAAGTCAAGGAAATGCAGAGAAGACTTTGTGTCAAAATAAAAGTGTTGGGAGGCGTGGCTTAGCTACCCATCATAGTGGCTGCTTTCTAGGGAAGCTCCCGTCAGCCCTGAAAACATCCAACACAATCCTCCTGCACTAGACACCCTTATTGCATCCACAGGCTCCGATGGGACGCCTTCATGCCAAGAGGGGTCTAATGCACCCACTCAACTGCCTGCCAGGACCTGGACGGGGATGCTGCGGCCTGTGTTTAGTCAGCCGGGGAACGCAAGATGGTGGCTGGATGGGTCTGTGCTGACCTTATGGTGGGGAGCAGCGTGGACTGAAAGGGGCACTCCATATTAACTGCAGCATGCATGGCCTCCTTCGACCACGCGGAGCTGTGCCCGGTGAGGATTGGCCCACTCCTGCAGAGGTCGCCTGGGCGGAGAGGCTGGCCGAGGTCCGGGACATGTCTGGGCAATCCTGATGAGACAGCAGTAGCTGGGGGCCTGGTCCAGGACTGATTGGGGTCGCGCACGCTCCTGGAGCGGATTGATGCGCAGCATCCGTGTGGCCCCCTTCGTGTGGTGCCCTGTATCATGGGGCAGATCTTCCTCCGGAGTTGAGGTGAGAGTGCGATGGCCAGACAAAGGAAGAGACGCCAAGCCTTGGAGGTAGGGCTGCACGGATGCACTCAGGGCAGCCTTCCCTGCTCTGTAAGTACCTTCACCACACACTTATTCCTGCACCTTCCCAAGGCACAATGGGCTGGACCCTTATTAGGCTGCTGGATCCCCTTGGTGGTTTTTGGGGTATGGATGTGTTTTAGAGCCTTGTGTGAATGGGACGTGCCGGCAGCCCCGTATTGATTGGGCTGTCTGAGACCCTCCTTTGTCCCCTGGTTGGAATTAGACCCATCTGCTTTGCCCGGCAGGCTGCTTGTTCCACCCCAGATATTCAGGGAGCCCTGGAGAGTCATGCATGGGAACTGTTGCGCACCTGACACCCCAGCACTTATCATAGTAGGCTCTCTACCTCTCAGTAGAAGTTGCTACCAACCTGAGCAATACCCTCTACTAGTCGTATGGACCACATCTCCGGTTTAGAGCTTATCGAACCGAACATGATTCAAATGCCATTTCTACTCACAGGGGATAACTCAGCCGCATGATATGTAATTAAGACAGTGACTATACCACAGTTTGACGGGAGAGGAGGCCCAGACAGACTCATCCAGCTGGGAGATAACTGAATCCGTGAGTGGAATTGAGATGTTGAGGATGGTTGACTGCTCATGCAGCCCCATGGTACTCCTGGGATCCGGTGGGTCCCGCTTCGACTTGACTGGTTGGATAATATGCCATTCAGTGCAATGACCAAGGATAAACCATAGGTCACCCCAAAACAAAGCACTCTGGACAAATTTACACAGCCCATGAAAATGCCACTTCTTCCTCATCCTGGCAATATTACTGCTTTGACCCCTGACAATGCAATGCTTTTAGCCACCATCATGCAATCTCAAGATATATTGGAGGTCAAAATAGGGGTGGTCGGCTCAGATGTCGCCCTGCTCCATCAGGACCTTTGCGGTGCAATGTAGCACATTACAGAGGCTGAGAGAAGGGTCTGAGCAGTGAAAGATTCTGTCGGCGCACTCCAGGATAAGGTGAAAAAACTTGAAGTGACTACCAAAGAACTGGTGCTACATGTTGAGGATGTGGACGATAGAGCTCAATAAAAAATAATTTGAGGTTTGTGGGGTTCGCTGAGGACTGCAAGAAACAATCCACGGATGCATTCCTGACTTGCTGGATCCTATCCATCATACCTGAAGGTACTCTATCCTCATGCTTTGTGATTGAGAGGGTGCACATGGCACTCCTAATAAAGCCCCTGTGGGAGCTCGTCCAAGACCTGGCATCACCTGTATTTTGAATTATTCAGCTAGAGGCACTATCCTCAGGTTTGCAAGATCCCAGCCCAAACTTACGTACCAATCATCGAGTATATTGATCTTTCCTGATTTTACAAAAATGGTGCAGCAACAAGGTCAGTCATTCAATGCCACCAAGCAACATCTCTGGTAGCTCAATCTATCACATATGTTGCTCTATTCCGCATGGCTCAGGGTTCTCTTTGAGTCCCAGACACACTTTTTTGAGACACCAGAAGAGGTGTTTCGTTGGACTGATGAACGAGTCTCCATCAAACCACATACGCTGCCATGAATCGACTTGGATCCTCACAGCATACAGAAAGGGAAGGGTTCAGGGGCACCCAGAAGAAGTCTAATAGGTCCTGATCCTCCTGGTGCAGTACTTGGCGGGACTTGGCAAATTAGCTTGGGCAGTCATGCCATCACACCTACCTGGAACTGATATATATGGCTAGTTGCCCTACAAAAGTCAGATGTTGACAAATTCAACATTTAATTGATTTCCGGTGCAGCAAGGAATAGCACAGCATAGATATGGGCTGCCACAACCCCCCTCTTTTGAGTTTTTGTAATTGTATAAATTGTTCTGTTCATATGAGGTTCGGGGGTTCATTGGACATTGATAGAGTCTGTCCCCCTTTGGGGTCTCTCTATGTTGTGGTCTGCGACAGATGCTTTCAGTTCTGGGAAGTGGTCGGGTGGGAGGAGGGAGGAGGATTGTTGGGGATTGTTTTAAACGTAATGTTAATGTTTATGCATGCAATACCGACCCTTGCTACCACTCACACTAACTCATGGCCTCCAATACATACACACCTTGCATATCTCTGACCACTGATGGCCTGGGCGGCACTCTAGGATGACTCCAGATTATGGGGGTCATTCCGACCCCGGCGGGCGGCGGAAGCCGCCCGCCTGGCGGGAACCGGCAAAAGACCGTACCGCGGTCAAATGACCGCAGCGGTCATTCTGACTTTCCCGCTGGGCCGGCGGGCGACCGCCAGAAGGCCGCCCGCCGGCCCAGCGGGAAAGCCCCTTCAACAATGAAGCCGGCTCCGAATGGAGCCGGCGGAGTTGAAGGGGTGCGACGGGTGCAGTGGCACCCGTTGCGATTTTCAGTGTCTGCACAGCAGACACTGAAAATCTTTATGGGGCCCTGTTAGGGGGCCCCACGACACCCGGTCCCGCCATCCTGTTCCTGGCGGTATTTACCGCCAGGACCAGGATGGCGGGAAGGGGGTCGGAATCCCCATGGCGGTGCTGCAAGCAGCGCCGCCATGGCGGATTCCTTGGGCCAGGGGTAAACCGGCGGGAAACCGCTGGTTGCCCTTTTCTGACCGCGGCTTTACCGCCGCAGTCAGAATGGCCCTGGAAGGACTGCCAGCCTGTTGGCGGTGCTTCCGCGGTCCCCGGCGCCAGGGTCGGAATGACCCCCTATGTCATGGAATGTGAAAGGGTTCTGGATAGGATTAAATATGGGGCAGCTCTGAAATATGCCAAAGGGGCAGAAGCACACATATTGATGCTACGAAAAACACATCTCGAAGGTACTAGCCAGATATGAATATGGTCAAATATATCATGCGGGATTCACATGAGGATCCAGGGGCACCTGCTTTCTAATCCAAAGATCAGTGCCCTTTCAGGTAACACAGATCTGGTCAGACCACCTTGGCAGGTATATGGCAGTGACAGGCACACTTGATGGGGAAACTCTCACCCTCTGCAGCATATACGCACCACCCCCACTGGGTCAAACACTGATTGACAGCGTTATCCAACTCTGGGCACAATTCCCATGTGGATTTACGATATTTGTGGGGGACTGGAATGCTGTAATAGACCCCTGACTTGAACAGCTCCGTTCGGGAGAGGGGCCACTTATCACGGGCAGATCTAAATTAGCTGCCCTAATATTCTGGGACTGACAGACACATGGCGAGCTCATCACCTGACGCAGCATGGATTTACCTATCTATCCACAGCTCACAACTCCTTCATTCAAAGGGCGTCTGCCAAAACACTCCAAGATCTGGTTGAGATGGGTGGAATAGAGGGGCATAATGTTTCCCCCAATACGTACTCAGGCACAATATTTGGAGAATGAGATCCGAAATTGCAATGCCTCGTAACTTGGGCAGACTTTCTAAACTTTTATCAATGGTTTGTGGATGCTTGGGATTAGGTAAGGGGGGGTGGGAGAATCAGCAAATTATAATTACCTCATGCTATTAGGCCATTATATGCTGCTGTTCTTGGCACATGTTTTCTATGTTCAGTTGCCAGCGATTGGCATAAAATACAAAAATATTTGTTATGAAAAAAATAAAGTCGTTGGAGGAATCCAAACAAAATAACCCAAAAATGATGATGACTGTCCTGTGATAAGTCAGATGACTAGAAGGGTGATTATTTAGAAATCATCAGATATTGGGTTGTTGAATTAGGTTATTAACATTTTAATGTGTAGAACCCGAAAAGGAGCGTTATTTAACTTAGGACAACTTAGCTTATACCGTACCATATATCTTACCAAGAACAAGTTGACTGTCCCAGACTGAATACCATACGTTGTAACATTTCGTGTTCTATGTGTAAAAGCTATGAAACACACAAATCAATGTAGTAGAATGATGAGAGAATCTCATGCATCTATTCTGTATGAAATGTTTATCTTTGCTAGCTACTCATTTGTTAAAAGCCTGTGAACTGTGTACAGATGTAGTGAGTGTATGAACTCCTTTGTTTCTATAGGAGAGTGAGGTCTTCCACGTGAGGAGGAGAAACTTTCCTCATTCCATGAAGGTGAATCTATGCTAGATGTGCCACTGCTAGACCTCTATTGAACTCTGACTTCTCGTTTCTTACAGAATTTATATGCTTATCTATTGCTGTAACTATTTTATATTTGAGTAAATCGTTAAACCTGGTCTGCCTTTCTTTGAGCAGAACGCTACTCTCACATTGTTCTATAATTTAAGATCAAAATACTAGCGAGAGGGTCCAGAGCAGCTCCAATGTCCGATAGGGACTACACTGCCCCCAGTCCAAATTGCCAGCTCCCCCGGGAAATAAAAGAGAAGGGGGCATACCACGCTGATAGCATTTAGGATCAAAAGCTGCATCTATTTTGTGCAGCCTTGCAGGGTATAATAACAGCACATTAGGAATTTAATCTGGATAGGTTTATTCCTGTACTTTGTAGAGAGACAAGCTTAATTTGATTACAGCAATATGCCCTCAAGTATTCATCCAATGCGGATTGTAGGTCACCGTGTTAAAAAACAGGATGGACTGGAACTGTTGAGCTCTTCATGTATATATGATACAGCTTGGAAACCCAGCCTTTCAAGTCAGTGGTTGCAATCATTTATTGCAGTGGGGAAACACCAGGGGTTCACTGGGAAAAATAGGGATCTTAGTCCTGATCAAGGTATGAAACCTATGATACAGCAAAACAACAGAGAGGGATCCCTCCTTTCCATTTGTAAACTATTCAAGGTGATAAACTGTCTATTATTAAACAAATAAAGCAAATGAGAGGCAAGGTGACCTGTATATGTTTTATTTATTTCAACTGTTGAGCCATATTTGCTTGTGGCCTTGTCAATAGAAACATCATCTCTTGCCAGTCTAATGTAATCTATCATGTTTTCATGCTTCCTTTCAGGAGGTGAAGTATGTTAACGTAATCAATTAGTTTCACAGCTACGTCTTCTAAGTATGCTTTGGGAGTTGTTTTGGAGCAATATAATTCGGTATAATATTCAGCAAATGCTGCTTGAATCTCCTTGTGAGTGTAGAGTTTAATATTTTGAGATGTACAGATGGATAAGAGTAGATCTCACATTGTCTGGGTGAATTGTCCATGCAAATGTTCTACTGGGTCATTGTCCTCCAGTATAGCTCCTGATCACATTCATATTTGCTGCATAAAGCATAGAGTTAAACACAAAAGTCTGGGGAGTCCACATTATGAGCCTAAACATTGGTCAGTGTGACGGGAGTCATACAGTTCACCTTTAGGAGCAAGAATCTGCCTTGTGGATCAGCATGGGTCACCTGTGTTTGAAATCATACAACTTTACATATCAAAATTGCCACTCGGTGGGCATAGGTGCTAAAGGGAGAATCAGTAGCACATTGTATCCCATTGCATGACAAATTGAGAAGCAGTGCCTGGGACTATATGGTCTGCTTGAAGAAACACAGTATCAGCCCATACCTACGCAGTAAACCAAGTTGTTAAAATCTTTCACATTCAATGACGCTAGCTTGATTGTGTGCTTCATTTGGCTTTCACCAAGTTTTGCACATACTGCAACTGCAGGTGAACGTTTAATAAGCACACCCAAAATCATATTGCACTTTTGTAGAAGCATACTAACAAAACAACCATCCAACCTCCTCACCACCCACACTGATTCTTTCAACTGTCAGTGATACGTACCCACAAAAGAGCCCCAACAAACAAAATAAAATAAGTAAGTGGCATGCACACATAAGTGTGGGTCGTTACCATCCCCTCACGTGTCAATAGTCACATGTTAGTGCATCAATTGGTGTTAAGACTGCAAAAGACAGTAAATATTGCACAAATGTGATGACATAATTAATCATATCCCATAGGACCTCTTGTGGGATAGACATTCCCACCACTATCAGTGCCCTTTGACTGATCAGCAACCTGCATCATAACCTAAACACATAGCAAGCAGCTGGATATATTTATTCATTATCACTATTATATCCCTCCTCTGATGACTTCTCGAGCGTATTGAGCCAGGACCCTTCCATGTTTTCTATGTCTAGAGACATTTCTTATTTTTTAAAGTGTGAGACATTGGCTGGAATAGTGAAAAAAAAAAATCTTTTAATTATTTTCTACTTTCAGTTTAGCTAGTTATAACATGGTGTCTTTGATTTTCAGCAGTCATAAGCTTCCTCTTGGCGTGTTGCTTATCTAGCATCTTGAACTCCTGCAATGAAGTCTGGAAAATGGAGAGTTTATTTCCTTGCTACTGTAATCTGTCTATAATCAGGCAAGTGCTAATGGCCAGTGGTGCGTTCAGAACAAGTGCCCTATGAGCTTGTTCCACAAAACGTGTGCTGGAAAGTCTCTGATATCCATGCACTCCGCAGTCTGACAACTACAAATGCAGTTGAGTGCCATGAAAGGAGAGGTGGCCGTGTTACATTGTAGGACTGAGGACTTGGACCAACATCAGCTTCTTGGGTTTCCCGGAGCGCTCATAGGGTCCAGTGCTGAGCTCTTGATTGAAACTTGGCTGATGACTGCGGTCTTAGAAAAGAAAGTCCTAAAACTGTTTTCCGTGGGACTGGTGCACCATATCCCAGATAGGCCGTAGCCACCCGGAGTACCTCTTCGACCACTCATTGCCCAACTGCTAAATTGCAGGGACCAAAAGCTAGTACTGCAATGTTTCCAGATGAGAGGCCCCTGGCAGTATGAAAACGTAGAGATTGCAGCCTATCCTGACTTCACAGCCTAGGCACAGTGACTATGTGGCTTCTACGTGAAAGCCAAGCAGTGCCCCAGGTAGCTACAACTAAACTATGCACTCCTGTTCCCAGACAAGCTCAAGGTGATGGGGTGAGTACTTACTCATCTTCACATCGCCGGAGGTTGTGTGGACCTGGCTCCTCGTGAAAGGTTTGCTTTCCACCACTGTAGTCAGCCAGGAAGAGGGAGACAGAGTGGCACGAAGCCCTAAGTGCAGGAAACATAAGCCCGCCCAAACACGACCTATCCAAAACCAAGAGACCACAGAATGAGTTTGAGTGGTAGCAGCAGCCTCACAGCACAGCACAGCACAAATCCCTTCACCCTCCTGCAATACAGACAAGCTCGGACCTTGGCTCAGTCACGGCTCACTCTGGGACCTCGATAGTCAGCACCGACCATAGCCAGAACCTCACGCTGCGAGCTGCAGATGGCTTACTGTAAATGCCCTCCTACGATCAGCACTGCATTTTGGTAGGTTGGGAGAACTTCCTAGGCATGCTTCATGTTTGCCATTTGTGACAGCAGGTCGGACACTGTGCTCCAAGGAGTGGGCGCAGCCCACAGCAGTAGTAGCCAAGGAAAGCACAGGATTTATGCATGGAATCCAAAGTGAACTTGTTTTCTTTGTTATTGTGTTTTCACTGTTATTGTTTGCAGGTTGGGGAGTTCAGGATGGGTAGGCATGAGTCTCCTGACCCGGAAGTTAAACGGCTGGTTAAGCCTTTGTTGTTATTTTTTTTGCTTGCATGGAGTCAATCTATGGGGCTGCTGGGCACCAACACATCATCATAGTGCGCAGCTGGCCATGAGGAGAGGGTTCAACTGGTGCAAGGGTATGTATTCATATAACACTGACACACAGGGCTGTCAAATGGGATGAATGCCATTGCCATATATCATGGAGAGCAGCAGAGACAGCCACACCCCACAATATAATACACTAACATTGAATGTGCAATGCATGGCCACTTCTGCCAAACACAACCGAGTCCACATCTAACTTAAGCACTGCCACAAACACTTTACTGTGCTACAAGAAACACACCTTATACAACCAGAACTGCAGAAGCTCCTCAGGAAATGGAGGACGTAAGTATATGGCACATTCCTATCGGCCCATGCCAGAGGAATACTTATTTGGGTTGACCTGGGGGTCCCTGATGTATTCGACCACCACGGGGAAGACACTGGGGGTGTTTTATTATTACAGAAGGACACCTGGATGGGGTTTCCCTCACTCTGGTGGCGGTGTATGTCCTTGATGTTAACCAGTCAGGCTTTCCGGACACACTTACTCCTGCACTTTTCCGTGAACCTCACTCCCCTGAAATATGGGGGGGGGGGTGACTTCAACTGCATGCCGTGTATAGCCTGCGACTGCTCTGTTCCCCTGCTGCACAATGCTGCATGCATCCGCACAACCCAACACTTCAACAAATGGCTCAACCAGTGATGCCTACATGATATCTGGTGGCTTGAGTATCTATTGGACTGTGAATTCTCGTTTTGCTCTGGGGTCCATGACAGTCACACTCAGCTAGATCTTTCTGTGCACTGAACAACTACGTGTGGTAATGCTATGATACAGTATTTGGCACACATCCTCTCGGATCACTGCCCTTTATAGGTGACTGTACAATGGGGGAGATTGTGTCTGAGAATTCCCACCTTGAGGATGCAAGTTGAGATGCTACCAGGTCCCCCATTCAGGGAAGACTTGGCAAAATCATTACCCAATATTTTGACCTGAATAAGGGCTCTATCGACTCCTGAGCTCTGGAGTGGGACACACACAATGTAGTTTGGCGGGGCTACTGCATGGCAGCTGCGTGGGGAATATATCGTCTTCTATGGAGAAAATTAATGTCCCTTGAATGGGACATGCGGCCTCTGGAAACGGAGGTGGTGATTTGAACTGCGGCATCCGAACAGCTTCAACAGATGCGTAAGCAAGGCAATGAAGCAGAGGCGCACCATGGAAAGCATGATTGCAGGTGGTGCATAGCTATGCTGCACACTGATCACTGAATCTCGCCTGTTGGGTCTTTCGCCCCAAAGACAAGAGAGACAAACACTTACACAGGTTCATTAGCCTTGCATTTCTCCTGTTCAAACAACAGCTAGCGATGTCGTGGAAGGCACTCACGGCCCTCTACCCCCAGCACTGGCTAAGCACTTTCTTTATATGGACACGTGCAGAAGAGGACACCCTTAGGCTCCTTCAGATGTGGGGTACCTCAAGAATGGGCAGTGAACGCTGGGAGACATACCTCACCAAAATTGAGGTGAAAACCAATATGCGTCCACCATGAAACAGACGCTGCGTCCTGCTTCCAGAGACCACACTACTGCCTCAGGACGTGGGCTTCCTGGCCATGGGACCATTGGCACTCATAAAATGAATGCACTTAGTGAAGGGATAATCACTCTGTTTTTCCCCAGGGGAACCCCACTCACAATGAACAAAGGAGGCCCAGGAGAAAGAGCACAATATGTATAATGGAATTGAACACCTAGCCTGACACGCATATGCACTCAGTATGCACTACCCCGCTTCATGAACAGACTATGGCCCTCATTCTGACCTTGGCGGGCGGCGGAGGCCGCCCGCCAAAGTCCCGCCGTCAGGTTACCGTTCCGCGGTCGAAAGACCGCGGTGGTAATTCTGACTTTCCCGCTGGGCTGGCGGGCGGTCTCCTTCAGACCGCCAGCCAGCCCAGCGGGAAAGAGGCTTCCACGATGAAGCCGGCTCGGAATCGAGCCGGCGGAGTGGAAGCTGTGCGACGGGTGCAGTTGCACCCGTCGCGTATTTCACTGTCTGCGCAGCAGACAGTGAAATACATTTAGGGGCCCTCTTACGGGGGCCCCTGCAATGCCCATGCCAGTGGCATGGGCACTGCAGGGGCCCCCAGGGGCCCCGCGACCCCCCCTACCGCCATCCGGATCTCGGCGGTCCGACCGCCGGGATCTGGATGGCGGTAGGGGGGGTCAGAATCCCCGCGGCGGTGCAGCAAGCTGCGCCGCCGCGGAGGATTCAATGGGGCCGCGGTACACTGGCGGGACCCCGCCAGTGGTGCCGGTCCGACCGCGGCTTTACCGCCGCGGTCGGAATCCCCATTGAAGCACCGCCGGCTTGTCGGCGGTGCTCCCGCGGTCCTCCGCCCTGGCGGTCAAAGACCGCCAGGGTCAGAATGAGGGCCAATATCATTTCAGCTATTACAGTTTGTTTTCTTTGTGTTGCTGCTTTTTCTTTCCCCATAGCCACAGATGTATGCTGTTACATTCCTGTGATACAGTGTTTTTGCCATGTTATAGCATTGCTTTCTTTTGTGAAAAAGGAATAAAAAACATTAAAAAATAGGGCAACTCACAGAAGCCTTCAAAGTGAGGACTGGAGTCCTCCAGGGTTGTTTGCTCTCACCTGTTCTAGTTTTGCTGCCATAGGCTGGATCATTAAGACATCCATAGCAAGGAGAAGAAATGGGATCCAGTGGACACCATGGATGCAGTTGGATGACCTGGACCTGCAACCTTGCCCTGCTGTCCCTTGACCATCTGCAAATGCAAGAGAAGACTGATAAAGTGGTAGCAAATCAGCACAACTTGGCCTCAACATCCAGAGGGGAAAAACCAAGTTCCTGAAGGCTAACATGGCCAGCATATCTGCAGTTGCTCTTACTGGTGACACACTGGAAGAGATTGATGCCTTTACCTACCTGGTCACTGTCATAGACAAGCAAGGTGGTACAGACATCAGGACAAGAATTGGCAAAGCAACTGCTGCCTTCATTCAGCAAAAGAAGATCTGGAGCTCCAAGGCCCTACAACTGCAAACTAAGATCGGGCTTTTTAGCACCAATGTAAAATCTGTCCTTCTGTATGGAGCAGAAACTTGGAGGACACCAGTGACCACCACCAACAAAGTCTAGACCTTCATCAACACCTGTCTAAGGAAAATCCTCCAAATCCACTGGTCAAACACCACCCGCAACACAGACCTATGGCAGTAGACTTTCCAAATCTCTGTTCATGAAGAAATCATGAAAAAGCGTTGAGGCTGGATAGGTCACATCCTCTGCAAGCCCACATCAAACACCACCAGGCAAGCCCTCACCTGGAACCCTCAAGGGAAAAGGAAAAGACGAAGGCCAAGAAACACTTGGCTTGAGGCCTCAAAGCTGATTGCAAGGAGCTGGATTACACATGGAGTCAGAGGGAAAGCAAAGCCCAGGACAGAGATGGATGGAGAGTCCTGGTTGATGGCCTATACCCAGGAGGTGTATTAGGCATAAGTAATAAGTATAAAGAAATAAAGAGGCAACATTTTAAGAAATGCTTCTGTCAGTAAGGCTTTTCCCTCTCCATAGTATTTAGCTCACTTCTCAGGTTTTTCATTCAGTCACCTGAAATTTGACTTATTGACTTTTGTGCTTCACCTCTCTTTTATAAGAGGCTTTGATCTCTCTAATTTTCTACTGCTCCCTATTCACCATCCAACTTCTTCTCTTTTAGTAGTTTAGTGTTAGTAGGGTTTACTCTTGCAATCTTGTGCCACCCCACAATTATATTTTCTTGATCAGGACTATCCTGGTACACATCTGCGTCGGCAAAATCTTCATGTGGTTAGGAGATATTAAGAGGACAGGCCGCATCACCTATCTCGCTTCATCTCATTTTAACTGGTTCTGCTGGTGCACGACGACAGAGGGCATAGCAGGACCTTTCTCACCCATCAGGTAAGTCTGTATCACAGTATCAATTTTACACCTGACAGAATGTATATGCCAAGTCAGCAGACAGCAGTGACACTGAGTCCTAAACAACAAAGCATCAGGATATGTTGTTCCATGTCCCATTTAAATGTTAATAGGTGTTTGACATATTGTACTACGAACAGGATGGGTTCATGACAGAATGAGCTAAAGCTGAAAGGAAATCTCGACCTCCTTTAAAATTAATTTGAGGGAGGCTTGCTTAGTCTGTTTCACTGATGAAGGAAACTTATTGATAAAAGAGCTGATATTGTTTCTGAATCACTAAGATTGTTAATAAAATAATCCCATTCCCTAACTAAAATATGTGATAAAACAATAACATTTGTGGTTTTAAACGTATGAAACTAATACTGTAGGCTCGAGTGACGTGCAACCTGGCAAGCAAATAATTTGTTGAAACAATATGAGACAATTGGGAATCCATAGGCCCTACGTAGCTTCCAACTATATAAAGCTCTAAGAGGTTGCTGCTTGCAGAGCATACTAGAGAGAAAGAGTGCCGCAGTAGTCAAGTATCAATGGAAAGGCGCACTTCCCTTTGGAAGTGGCACCCATGAATGTTAGCGAGTCTCTGACAACACAAATTTGCATGAGGTTCATTCTCACAGAGCACAGCACAGTGTTTGCCGTATTAAAGCAATGCAACTGACTCGTAGCCTGTGTCTAATGCAAGCACTGCACTGCACTGGGAAATGAAATTCTCCTGCCTGAAGGAAAAGAAACATAAGAGTTTACGGAAAGCTAAATAGCCTTATGAATCAGGAATACAAAAAAATATATTTGTCAATTATCAAGTGAAATGAAAATTAATCAAAATGTGTTAAAAAGCACCAGAAGGTTAAGGCCGCTGTGAGAAACTGGGTTGTTGGTTGACTGGGGTGTGAGCCCTTGTCAAGCAGCAACCGCAATTCTTGTCAGGGAGGGCACCAGCAAACCCCAAATTAACCTGTGCTCAACTCCCCTGGTAGCTTGGCACAGAACAGCCAGGCTTAACTTGAGGCAATATGTAAAGTATTTGTGCACCTATTCAAACAGTAAAACCGTGGAAATAACACACATAAAGGATACCACACCAAGTTAGAAAAATAGGCCTGTGGGGGAGCTGGACCGGGATAAAAAGCCAGAAGTTCAGGCTGACCGCAATGGAGCTGAGGTCGGATACATTCCCAGAACAGCCCAGTTGATGTTTACTTTCTCAAGTCCTCAAGAGTCCTGTTTACATTGAATAGGGCTACAGGAAGTGCGTTGTGGGAAGCTGTCAGCGAAGCTCAGGAGGCAGGCGGCATCATGGGTGGGTGGTGCTGTAGCTTCGTATTGGCAGTCCCTGCGAGTAGTCGATGCACCAGGCCCTGAGAGGTACCACTTGGGGGTCAGAAACGTGCTGCATCGGGGTCCAGGGTCTGACGCAGGATGTTGGGGAGCCTTTTATGTCTCTGAGATCCAGGTCAGAAGGCCAACAGACTACCCCTTGGGGTCCTGGGTTCAAGATGAAGCTGCAGGTCCAGCTCTTTTTCCCCAGGCATGAGGGCAGCAGGCCAGCACAGCAGGGCAGCAGTTCCTTCAGAACAGCAGTCCAGCAGAGTGGCAGTCCTTCCTGCAGCACAACAGTCCTTCTTCCTAGCAGAGAATCCACATTCTAGAAGTGTACTGAAGAGTTGGTATCTGCGGTCCAGTATTTATGCCGTTGAAGTTGGAAGAAGTTTCTAAAGGCATGCTTTTGAAGTGTACAGATGCCCAGTTCCTGGCCCTAGCTCCAGACTAACTACAGGGTGTATGCAACCCTTTGTGTGGAAACAGGACAGAGCCTATTCAAGTGTAAGTAAACTGTAAACTTTGCACTTGTATAGTGCACTACTCACCCATTAGGGTCTCAAGGCGCTGTACACATACCACTGTGGAACCCCTCCTGGCTTTTCCCTGTGAGGCGCCCACTCCTGGACAGCCCCAGGGTGAAGCCAAGCATCCAAGTGCTGTGAAGGCCGTTGTGGAGATTAAGCAAGCTATTGCCCAGAGTTACAGAGTGGGACCCATTAATTAGATTAGGCACTGAGGTGAGAATTATCTGGTACAAGGGAATTGAGCCCAAGACCCACCGAGGTGGGAATTGAACCCTGGTCCCGGACCAGATCTCTGCATCAGGGTCTGCCGTTCTAACCATTGTGCCACACTTCTCCACTAAGTGGGGTTTGAGATTAGCTCCTCCCTCCCACCCTGTCAGTGATGTCCCATTCATTCACACCTAAGCTACCCATTGTGTGTGGCTATCTAGGAGGAATACACAAAGTCCAACTGTCAGTTACACTCAGTCATGTGACCCAAAGACAGGCTGCAGGCACCAAATGGCTAAGGCAAGAAAATGCCAACTTTCTAAAGGTGGCATTTTTCAAATTTCAATGTACAATCCTACTTCTGCATACGTTAGGACTATAAATTGTGATTCCAGGGACACCAACAGGAACTGGTTGCTTATTCCCATCTGGAAATTATATTTATAAATTGTAATAAGGTAAGTCCAATGTTATCCTATGGGAGAAGTAGGCCTTGTGGTAACGAAAAACAAATTTAAGAGTTTTTGTACTACCAGTGCATGTAAAACTTAAAAATACATGTCCTACCTTTTAAATATATTGCATCCTGCACTTTGGGCTGTCCAAGGCCTACCCTAGGGGTGACTCCTATGTATTAAAAAGGATGGTTTGGGACTGGCAAAAGGTTATTGCCAGGATGCCTTGGCAGTTTAAAACTTAAAACACAGGCTGCAACAGCAGGCCTGAGACTTATGTTTAAAGGGGTACTTAAATGGGAGGCACAATCAGTGCTGCAGACTCACTAGTAACATTTAATTTGCAGGCCCTGGACACATGCAGTGCAACTTTACTATGGACTTATAAAATAAATGTAATATGGCAGTTGGGTATAACCCTATCTTACCATACTTAGAGGGTAGAAGACAAGCACTTCAGCACTGGTTAACAGTGGTAAAGGGCACAGGGTCCTAAGGCCAACAAATACAAATTCAGCAAAAATGGGAGAAAAGAAGGCAAAAAGTTTGGGGATGACTCTTCTGAAAGGACAGAGTCCAACAACCAGGCATACAGTACTTTTTTAGAAACTCTTTTTATTAATTTTCTGTTAACGCATCCATCATACATATAATAAAACCAGCATTACACATTTATGCGTTTGGTTTCCTTTCTTCTCTTATCAGTATACATTTTGATCATAAGAGTAAAGTTTTTACATATATAAACACATGACCATAAGAACTAGGTGATAGGTGCTGATTACACATTGTTATCAATTACATTCCTGAACCATTTTCTATTTTCTTCAAGAGTCTGGTGTCTCTTGCGTTAGCTAAGTTATTTCAATATCAGTACATGGACTTCAGTTCTCATAAATGGGGTTTGGTAGGGGTTTTTCAGCAGTCCTAGCTTTGTTGTTGTCTGAATGGGTATCATCAAGTGAACTAACTTCTATTATCTGCTCGAGGAGTCCAAGAAGCTATGTAACACTTCCCTACATAGAGCTGATAATGGGTGTTTCCTTATACTGCTAGCTTCCTTCCTCATTAGTGCCTCTTCCTTTGCTCCACTCTAGTACTCCGCGTCATTCCTCCATTGTATAAATAAGGCTCTTTGCCATTTTCCATTTTATGGTATGGTAATTAACTTCTTAGTGACCGCTAGTGCCAAATCCATCAATCTGTTACCTGCGTTTTTGAGGTTGGGTGGGGGAAATTACCTAGTAAGCACACCTCTGGGGAAGTATTTATTTCTCTACCCAAGGCACTCTTCAAAAGTTCAACAATTTAATTCCACAATAACAGTGCGCTCCCATACCATAGATAGAAGGAAGCCAGTGTTGAGGCTCATCTTGGGCATAGCCTGGGTTCCTTTCCATACATGTCACCCCATCTACTAGATGCCAAATACCTTTGGTGCACAATGTTAAACTGCATAACTATATACCTTTTGTTTCTAGAGACCCTGGGCCTCATTACGAGTCTGATGGTCCCGCCAAAGCAGCGTTCTGGCCTCCATATTATGACCCAGGTGGAGCCGCCACGGTCCCACTGCCGGCACCGCCAGGTTGCTGCTGGTCGACAGCCTGGCAGTCTCGCGGTTGTAATTCGCCTGGGCAATGCTGCAAGGATTACCTGTCTCCTTTCCACCAGCCTGTACATGACGGTCGGACCACCATGCAAAGGCTGGCATAAAGAGAGTGTCAAGGGCCCCATGGGGCCCCTGCACTGCCCACACACTTGGCATGGGCAGTGCAGGGGCCCCCTTGGACAGCCCCGTCATGCTTTTCACTGCCCTAATTATGGGCAGTGGAAAGCACGATGGGTGCTGTCGCACCCGACTCCCTGCAACATTCCCACCGGCTCGATAACGAGTCGGCGTCAATGTTGTGGTAAGTTTCTCGCTGGGCCGGTGGGCGGAACAGTGTCCAGCCCAGCAGGAAACTTGTAATAGGGCCCACAGAGGGACAGACGCATAGGCGGTCATCTCGACGTGGGACTATGGCGGATGGCCTCCGCCGCCCACCAAAGTTTTCATGAGCCCCCCTGTGCGTGTATTCTATCATTTCCCCTCATTTTGTTTCTGTCAAGGAATGCCTCAAGTCTTCCTCCCACCTGGTGTTTGCTGCCATCAGACCTTTATGAACCATACAATTAGATGCCCTATAAAGCCAGGTGATGAGGTTTCTTCCGTCTCCCATGCACCTAATAAGTTGCAATATTGCATGTTGTTTTGGCTTTTGTGATATCTCCTTGTCTTAAATGTGTGAGCAATGGAACCACATGTAAGAAATTGACCTCCTGCCAGTCCATAGTTCTCCATCATTTGCTCAAATGGCAGCATCTCCTCTCCTATAAAACAATCCCCTACAGTTCTGCTTCTGTCTATAATTTCATTCTTTGAGCTGTGAAGAATGAACAATCTGCCCCCCCCCCCTCAGGCAGGCCAACCAGTGGAAGTGTTTTGTTTTTTTAGTACATTTGGCCCAGAACTTAAGTGCAATTCAGAAAGTACCTCAAAACCTGGCTCTTCGACTGATCCCCAACTGATTGTCGACAACCGTTCCATTGCTGCCCCCCAGCGCCTTTAGACCCTAGCGGGTGACTAGTCGCGCTTTACAAATCTGTTGATTGATTGATTGAATTGATAATAACAATGGTTTATCACACTTTCTATCTTTATATCCAATAAATGGTGCAATCAGATTCCTCCCATTCCTCTACCATTTCTTCTGAGAGTACTGTGAGTAACCACCTGTCCACCCATTGTACCTGTACTAGGTAATAAAGTTTGAAGTCTTGGACTCCTAGACCTGCCTCTGTTGGGCGATTCAGTAGCATTGCCAGGGTCATTCTCTGTCTTCCTCTGCCCCACACCAATTTCATCAGCAATGTATTAATTTCCCAGAACCAAGCTGATGGGAGCCATACTGGCAAGTTAACAAATGAGTAGTAGGGCAAAAAGGGCAAAAGTATAATCTTGGTCAGTGACATTCTGACCATGATAGGTTAGTGTCAATCTCCAAAAAGAGACTGAGCCCTTTAAGTTTCTAATCAACCCAAATGATACCTAATCCTCATAGGCCAGGAGTCGTCATCCCCCCCACGGCTGGAAATACAAGTCTTTCCCTTATTTACCTGGAGTCCGGATATCATCTCAAAGTCTGTCAACAGTTCAAATGTTTCTCTTAATGCCTGATGGGTTTTCCCAATATAAAATAGCAGCCCATATGCATAAAAGGATAGTATATGCATAGCTTCCCAAAGTTTAATACTACTGTCCTACCCCTTCGTCCTCACTTCTGCCCCAAACGTTTTAATTGCCAGTGTAAAAAGAAGCGGAACAGAGGGCATCCCTGCATGGTGCCATGTAATACAGGGTACCTGGAAGATACATATCCACCTGACTGAAACCATGCACCTGGGTTAGTATTCAGTTTTGTGACCCACTGAATGCATTTGTCCCCTAACCTAATCCGAGCCATGACCTGTGTCAGAAAAGGCCAGCTCACTGTATCATAACATTTTTTCCAAATCTTTTGAACAATACCTGTTTCTGGGGACCTTTGTTTATCTGTTTCCTCCAGGACCCTATACAGCCTACAGATGTTGAAGGAAGCATTTCTGGCACGTATGAACCCATTCTGGTCCGGGTGAACAAGCTTTTACATATGCTGACTTAGGGGGTTCATTACAACATTGGCGGTAAAAGCCGCTTACCGCCGTGCAGAAGACCGCCAACACACCGCCGCGGAATTCCGCCACAGCCATTATGACCCACAGCTCGGAATCCGCCAAAATCTAGACACCCACACAAGTCTGCCACACCAAAGGTCAGTGATAAACTGGCGATAACAAAACCTCCACCGTCATTATTACGACCCACGAATCCACGCGCCGGTCTTTCAACCACGGTATTCCATTGGCGGTACACACCGCCACGCTCAAAATACACACACATTTACAAAACACTAACACATTGGAAAAATCGAAATACACACACCTGATACACATACACACACCACTCCCACACACCCAATACAATATAAAACACACACCCACATCACCCACAAACCCCTACGACAACAATTGTGACAGAAGGCCAGAGAGAGACACCACCAGAAACAACACTTGCATCCACAGGCACTCAACACCATCACTCACACAACATCCACGCACCTCACACAACACACCTCTAAATATCACCCCACACATCACAACACACACCACCCCACACATCACCCACACCACCCCATGGCACCGCAAAGACACCCCAGGTTTTCTGAGGAGGAGCTTAGGGTCATGGTGGAGTAAATCATCCGGGTAGAGCCACAGCTATTCGGATCACAGGTGCAGCACACCACCATAACTAGGAAGATGGAGCTATGGTGCAGAATCGTGGACAGCAACGCAGTGGGACAGCACCCAAGAACACGGGATGACATCAGGAAGAGGTGGAACGACCTACGGGGGAAGGTGCGTTCCGTGGTCTCAGAACACCAGATTGCAGTTCAGAGGACTGGCGGCGGACCCCCACCTACTCCCCCCGAACTAACAACATGGGAGTAGCAGGTCTTGGCTATACTGCATCCTGAGGGCCTCGCAGGAGTAGCTGGAGGAATGGACTCTGGTAAGTCAAACCTTTAACTACCAAATCCCCCACACTACCTGCATGCCATCACATACCCCCACCCTCGCCCTCACCCCATCACTCCAATTCCTCACACACGTCCCACTATCACAAACCCAAGCCCTGCATGTAACACCAACGCATGGACACCCATCACCAAAGCATGTCCACTACACATACCCATACACCCCCCTAAACCATTATCACACAAGGTCCCACACAAGAATGGAAGCACTGGGTTACAGGGTCACCCACCCATTGCACACCATGGCACACACAGATGCAATAATCATGCCTTTACACCCCTGCAGGACCCCTACCCAATGTCACCGGACAGGAGGGTCCAGACATGTCCACTACACCCACAGAAGAGGCCCACAGTGATGACAGCAGCTCTCTCCAAATGGATCAAGATGACCAGCCCGGCCCATCTGGGACCTCGGGACAGTCGGTTCCCCTCACACTGGCACAGACCACTACAGAGCTTCCCCCCTCTGGAAACACCAGCACAGCACTCACCCAGCGGGCCCATCCCTCTGTCCCCAGGACACGTCAAGCAGCAGTGTGTCCACCACTGCAGAGAACCCAGGCTAACCCACCACCCCAACAACACCAGGGACCTAGGGGCAGTGGTAGTGGGCACACGGTTCAGGGGACAGAGGCCCAGGAACACAGGGGAACTGGGAGGGCTGCTGTGCGACAGGGGGAGGACAGGCCCAGGGAACCCACTCTCCACGAGGCCCTCTCCAACATAATGGGAGCCTACCACCATTCCCAGGAGACGATGGCAACGGTACTGACCAAGTTTCAGGAGACCCAGCGGCTGCAGGAGGAACAGTATTTGGGGTTCAGGGAGGAACTCAAATCCATCAATTCCACCTTGGGCACCATTGTAGGGGTGCTGAAGGAACTCGTCAACACCAGGAGGGACACTGTGGCAGAACAAGGGGCCCCTGACACTAGCCTGGACAATGAACTGCCCACCACCTCCGCCGGCGCTAGTGGAAAGGGAGGCACAGCCACAGGACCACGACACCAGCACCCCACCCCCTGCAGATGGAGAATCACCCCGCAAGCAGTCCCTGAGATCCAGGACAAAGACAGAGAACAATACCAAGACCCCTGCCAATAAATGAGACCACCCTGATTGTCATCCTTCTGTCCCACTTTGTCACCCTGTCCATACTTAAACTGCCCTAACTCCACTTCCTATGCCCCTTTGGACAATGCACCTGTGAGACTAATAGACTGGACTCTGCCATGGACATCCCTCCACCATCACCCCTGACCATTTTACAACCCCTCCACTATTTTGCACTTAAATAAACACCCTTAAATCACAAAACAATCTGGAGTCAGTCTGTGCTTTCGAAAAAATGTGTATTTGCAATAACTGTGGAAAAATGCAATGTCAACATACCTATGTCACACAACTCTAGTCCATGCGGAAACAAAGCAGAGGTCACACAGTGGGACCCACATCTGTGAAATCGAAAGGGAAAGTGACAACTCAGTGCCCATACACTGGGTGAAAATGACGGACAGATGAGAGGTAGAAGAATTAAATCAAATGTAGCAGGCAGTGTTGTCTTCTTACCTGTGTATCACTGTAAGTATTGCTGGATCACTGTGTTCCTGTTGTCTATGTCCTCTTCTTCTGCTTCCTCGTCTTTAATGTCCACAGGCTCCACAGCTGCCACAACACCTCCATCTGCACCAACCTCCTGCAGAAAAGGCACCTGTCGTCGCAAAGCCAAGTTGTGAAGCATACAGCAGGCCACGATGATCTGGCACACCTTCTTTGGTGAGTAGAATAGGGAACCACCTGTCATATGGAGGCACTGGAACCTGGCCTTCAGGAGGCCGAAGGTCTTCTCTATAATCCTCCTGGTTCGCCCATGGTCCTCATTGTAGCGTTCCTCGGCCCTTGTCCTGGGATTCCTCACTGGGGTCAGTAGCCATGACAGGTTGGGGTAACCAGAGTCACCTGCAAATGGTGAGGGACAACTGTTAGACACACACTAACTCTTAGGGACATACCCAGACACCTAGTCACACTGTATTGGGTCCATGTCCTCACCTAATAGCCACACACGGTGCCTCTGGAGTTGCCCTATCACAAAGGGATGCTGCTATTCCGCAGAATGTAAGCGTCATGCACTGAGCCAGGAAACTTGGCATTTACATGGTAGATGTACTGGTCGGCCAAACACACCATCTGCACATTCATAGAATGGTAACTCTTCCGGTTTCTGTACACGTGTTCACTCCTGCGGGGGAAACCAAGGCCACATGTGTCCCATCAATGGCACCTATGATGTTGGGAGTATGTCCCAGGGCATAGAAGTCACCTTTCACTGTAGGCAAATCCTCCACCTGAGGGAAAACGATGTAGCTGCGCATGTGTTTCACCAGGGGGACAACACTCTGGACAACATGTTTGAGAACATAGGCTGGGACATCCCTGATTCAATGGCCACTGTTGTTTGAAAAGACCCACTTGCTAGGAAATGGAGTACTGACAGGACCTGCACTAGAGGGGGGATTCCTGTGGGATGGTGGATAGCTGACATCAGGTCTGGCTCCAACTGGGCACACAGTTCCAGGATTGTGGTACGATCAAGTTTGTATGTGACAATTACATGTCTCTCTTCCATTGTTGACAGGTCCACCAGCGGTCTGTACACCGGAGGATGCCGCCATCTCCTCACCAGCCCCACCGGACGTGCTCTATGGAGGAGAACAGCGATCAGAGAGTCAACCAACACTAAGGTACGTAAACACAACTTTATAGCAAAATGTTTGAAAATCGATATATGGCTGTATTAGTGTTTAAGCAAGGCCTAGATATGTGTGACACAGTCAAAATTAATGCCATGTGGCCACCTGAAATGGCGGCTGACTGACCTGTAATGTGTGACAAGGGGATATGAGGTAACTGCGCTTGCGTTGTGCACCGTCACGGTAGGCGGTTAAAAATCGCGGCGCAAACCTGCATTGGTGAACATTGAACCCTATGGGTCCCAGGAGCCAATGACGATGTACGCCGGCGGTGACGGTATGCACCGCCGCGGACGTCACTGCCATTTTCTCTCTATTCAATCACTTGATACCTGATCTTCGACAGGAGAGGACCTACACTGCAAGTGCTGCTGTGACCTCAGTCTGGAAGAGACAATGGCTCATGTGTCTGGGGAAAGGACCCCTGCCTTCAGCACAGAGGAGTTGGAGAAACTAGTGGATGGGGTGCTCCCCCAGTACACGCTACTCTACGGTCCTCCAGACAAACAGGTAAGTACACTGTGAGCATGCCGAATGGGCAATGCCTGTGTGGAGTGGTGTTGATGAAAGATGGGGGGGGAGAATGAGGCGTGCATGATACGATGGTGAGTGCATGTGCGTCATTGCAAGGGTAGGGATGCGGGCCAATGACTGTGACGGTCCGGACGGTTATATCTTCTCCTTTTCCCCTGTGTACTATTTGTGTAGGTCAGCGCCCACCAGAAGAAGGATATATGGCGTGCCATCGCCAAGGAAGTCCGCACCCTGAGGGTCCACCACAGACGGAGCACCCACTGCCGTAAAAGATGGGAGGACATTCACCGCTGGAGCAAGAAGATGGTGGAGGCCCAGCTGGAGATGGCCTCCCAACGTGGGAGGGGTGCCCATTGCACCATGACCCCCCTGATGTTCTGGATCCTGGCGGTGGCGTATCTGGAGTTGGATGGGCGCCTGAGGGCATCACAGCAGCCACAAGGGGGTGATTACACTCTCATTCTGCTGATTCAGCGCGCATTGTAGGTGTCTGGGTGGGGGAGGTGGGCTGTGGTTCCCCTAGGCCAGGGCGAGTTTAGTAGGCAAGGTCCCTTCTTAAGGCAGGCCCTGTGGCACACCACCCCACCTGTGTTCAGAGCCAACTACACCTAGTCAGGCTCCTGTGACTTCCATGTGTGCAGCAATCGGGTATATGCCTTGTAACCCATGTCCCTGTGATTAATTAGGGAACTCTAAGTGCACGGCGTAGTGCAGGGGGCTTCTGTGTCGGTAGCGGTATTGGATGCACTGAACATGTCTTTCTTCTGTCTTCCCCCCCTTTTTGTGGTCTCCCTGTTCTTGTGTGCATTAGCATCATAAGGCGCAGGAGCAGTGCCACCAGAGCAGGAGGGAGCTGCATCCCACATGGCCCTGGAGGGCGACACAACGGAGTCAGAAGCCACCAGTGAGAAGGAGGGCGAGGGGAGCTCCACGGCGGGGACAGGAGATGAGACCAGTGAAACGGACTCCTCCTCTGATGGGAGCTCCCTTGCGGTGGCGAGCCCCTCTGTGCCCCCCGCATCTACAGGTACAGCCACCACCCCCCCTACCAGCACCGCCCTCCCAGCAGCCCCTAAGCGTGTGCCCCGTGGCTGCTCACCCAGGAGGGTGGGCATTTCCTTCGCCCCAGGCACCTCAGCCCCTGCCCTAGTCAGCCCTGCTGCCCTCAGTGAGGAGGCCATTGACCTCCTCAGGTCCCTCACTGTTGGGCAGTCTACCATTTTGAATGCCATCCAGGGTGTAGAGAGGCGGTTGCAACAGACCAATGCATACCTGGAGGGCATTCATTCTGGTCAGGCAGCCCAACAGCGAGCTTTTAAGACTCTGGCCTCAGCACTGATGGCAGCCATTGTCCCTGTCTCTAGCCTCCCCCCTCCAACTTCCTCCACCCAGACCCAAACCCCTGGACCACAGCCTATCCCAAGCACACCATCAGACCAGCATGCACACATGTCAACACACAAGGGAAGCTCAGGCAAACATAAGCACCACACATCCCACAGGCACTCACGCAAGCATCATACACATGCAGAAATACCAACATCCACTGCCTCCACTGTGTCCCCCTCCTCCTCGTCTCCCTCATCCCTCCCAGTCTCGTCTCCACTGACACCTGCATGCACTACATCTTCAGCCACTACCTCCATCACTAGCACACCCACCACCACACCCCGCTCACGTGAACTCACCACCCCCACTACCATTCACACATCCCCTGAGTCCTCTCCCAGTGTGTCTATGAGCCCACTTCCCAAGGTACACAAACGCAGCCACACACCCACCCAACAGCCATCCACCTCACGACAGCCTCCATCCCATGCACCTTCACCCAAAGTCAGCAAACGTACACCTCCTACAACCACTACCTCTTCCTCCACTCCCAAACCCCCTCCATCTACCTGTCCCAGTGTGTCCAAAAAACTTTTCCTGTCCAACCTTGACCTCTTCCCCTCACCTCTCCCACCCCTTCAGTCTCCTAGGGCCCACCTTTCCAGGTCCCAACCCAGCACCTCAGCCACAACATCTGCGGGAACAGTGGTGCCAGTAGTAACCGGCTTCTGGAGTGCGCCAAACAGCAGGGCAGCCAGTGTGCCAAGGAGCCAGACCATGGAGAGTCCCCCACCTCAAAAGCACAAAAAGTTGGCCAGTGCCCGGCGGGAGAGAGGCAAAACATCTACCACCAAAGACTCTCCCAGGGGTATAGTTGGGAGTGGGGAGACAGGTGTGCCACTATCCAAGGTGGGGAAGAGGAACAGAAAAACAGGCAAGTCAGCGAAAACCTGCACAGCGGACAAGACCACCACCAGCACCGCTGCCAAGGACACCGCCGCCACCAGCACCGCTGCCAAGGACACCGCTGCCACCAGCACAGCTGAACAGGACACCGCCGCCACCAGTACCGCTGAACAGGACACCGCCGCCACTAGCACCGCTGCCAAGGACACCGCCGCCACCAGCACCGCTGCCAAGGACACCGCTGCCACCAGCACCACTGAACAGAACACCGCCGCCACCAGCACCGCTGCCAAGGACACCGCCGCCACCAGCACCGCTGAACAGGACACTGCCGCCACCAGCACCGCAGGCCAATGAGCGCCAAAGCTTCCGACGCTACTGAGGCCGCCACGAGCAGGATGAATCACTCTGGGCACAAGGCCCCCACCAGAACCAGTGGAGATTTACATCCACTACCTCAGTCCTTGGCAGGATGAAGCACTCTGGGCACAAAGCTCCCTCCAGAACCAGTGGAGTAAGGCACCCACTACCTCAGTCCTTGGCAGGATGAAGCACTCTGGGCACAAAGCCCCCTTCAGAACCAGTGGAGATTTACATCTACTACCTCAGTCCTTGGCAGGATGAAGCACTCTGGGCACAAAGCGGCCTCCAGAACCAGTGGAGTAAGGCATCCACTACCTCAGACCTTGGCAGGATGAAGCACTCTGGGCACAAAGCCCCCTCCAGAACCAGTGGAGATTTACATCCACTACCTCAGCCCTTGGCAGGATGAAGCACTCTGGGCACAAAGCCCCCTTCAGAACCAGTGGAGATTTACATCCACTACCTCAGTCCTTGGCAGGATGAAGCACTCTGGGCACAAAGCCCCCTCCAGAACCAGTAGAGTAAGGCATCTACTACCTCAGTCCTTGGCAGGATGAAGCACTCTGGGCACAAAGCCCCCTCCAGAACCAGTCGAGATTTACATCCACTACCTCAGTCCTTGGCAGAATGAAGCACTCTGGGCACAAACCTCTTCCAGAACCAGTAGAGTAAGGCATCCACTACCTCAGTCATTGGCAGGATGAAGCACTCTGGGCACAAAGCCCCCTCCAGAACCAGTGGAGATTTATATCCACTACCTCAGTCCTTGGCAGTATGAAGCACTCTGGGCACAAAGCCCCCTCCAGAACCAGTCGAGTATAACATCCACTACCTCAGTCCTTGGCAGGATGAAGCACTCTGGGCACAAAGCCCCCTCCAGAACCAGTGGAGTAAGGCATCCACTTGAGAGACTGTGGCTTGGCACTCCCCAGGATAAAGCAGTGGGCAACCCACCCACTGGAAAGACTTGTGAGACTGTGGCTTTGCACTCCCCAGGATGCAGCAGTGTGCAACCCCCCTCTGGAACGACTTGAGAGACTGTGGCTTTACACTCCCCAGGATGCAGCATTGGACAACCCACCCACTGGAAAGACTTGAGAAACTGTGGCTTTGCACTCCCCAGGATAAAGCAGTGGGCAACCCACCCACTGGAAAGACTTGTGAGACTGTGACTTTGCACTCCCCAGGATGCGGCAGTGGGCAACCCACCCACAGGAAAGACTTGAGAGACTGTGGCTTTGCACACCCCAGGATAAAGCAGTGGCCAACCCACCCACTGGAAGGACTTGTGAGACTGTGGCTTTGCACTCCCCAGGATGCAGCAGTGGGCATGGAGCCACCTTGTGGATCTGGCATTGTGCACTCATCCGGCTGAGGTGCTCCCCCTTCCCTTCCCCCTGAGGTGCCTGTTGTATTTCTATCTGATGCCCCGGCAGTGTTCTCTCTGTTTTGATGGGGTATTGAGTGTGGGCCTCGTCAATGCATTTTGGGCCCAGTGGTCCACGGACTATGATGGTGGAATACCTTGGACTTGTATTCTTGGTGTATATATTTGTTTATATTGTAAATATTTATATATATATATTTTTGATTACTGTATTTGAATAGATTACAAACGTTCAACTAATTTCCTTTTGTCCTTGCATTCTTCCAGGGGGGGTTGTAAATGTAATGTTGCTGTATGTACTTGTGTGTGTGTTGTAGTGAGTGGGGGTAAAAGTGTTGCATGTTGCATGTGTGTGCCACTCTTTTTTCCCTCCCCTCTCCCCTGTACCGTAGGTGCAGTACTCACTGTGGTCTTCACCGCCGTCTTTGTTGTTACTGGTAGAGGAGCAGGAAGATAAATGCTGGGAGTATCTGGCGCTCGGGTTCCTCGTGGGGTGTGTAGAGGTGAGCATTTTCCCTTCCAAGTCCTGTTTCCGCCGTGTTTTTGTTCGCAGTGAATCCGTCCCAGAAAAGGTGGCGGGTTGGCCTGTTGTAATAAAGTGGGCGGAACCTTGTCTTCCGCCTGTCTGTTGGCGGTGACTTCCGCGGTGTTTGTTGCTACCGCCCTGGCGGTCGGAGTGTTAAAGTGGCTGTCTATGTTGGCTGTTTCCGCCACAGTCGTGATTCCATTTTTTTTACCGCCGGCCTGTTGGCGGTTTTACCACCGCTTTAACACCGACTGCCAGGGTTGTAATGACCCCCTTAATGTTTTGGGCAACACCTTACTTAGTATTTAAAACCTAGTGTTAGAATATGGTCTGAAAAATTGAGGTGTGGATCTCTTTTGTCCCTGGTTAGGCAGGGCGACCACCACATCCTCCCTAGCAGATGCTGGCATCTTGCTCTTTTCCCTACACAGTCTTAGAAATAGTATGTAATTTGGGGGCCATTGTGCCAGCATATTGTTAGTAAAACTCAGATGAAAGTCCAGCCAATCCCGGTGATTTCCCTTGTGACATTTACTTAATCACTCCCCTGATCTCCAGTACTCTTACTGGGCCTCTCAATGTTTCCTCATCTTCCTTATCTAATGTTGAGAAATTCGCCATATCCCCAAAAAAACATATATAACTTCCTCCACTGTTTGAACCTGTGGACTGTGCAACTCCTTATTATAATTATAAAAGGCGAGTTGATCCGTGCGTGCGAGTGATCCATCTGGCCCTCTGCTTCCATGATCTGGGTTATAGGAGCCCCTCTCAATTCTGGGTGTACCAATCTTGCTAACATCCTTCCTGGTTTACCTTCCCCTTCTTGCACTCTGGTGATATATTTTTAGTGATTATGGCATCTTAGTTTCTCAATAGTTTTTTTGTATTGTTCCCTACATTCCATCCGCTCCTCCCTCGCTCACCCCTGTGTACCCTTCTTTTTTCCAGATTCTGTAACCATTTGTCCAAGCGTGTTAATTCCCTTTTAAAGTCTTTCTGGATACCTGGTGATATATTTTTAGTGATTATGGCATTAGTTTCTCAATAATTTCTTTGTATTGTTCCCTACATTCCATCCGCTCCTCCCTCGCTTACCCCTGTGTACCCTTCTTTTTTCCAGATTCTGTAACCATTTGTCCAAGCGTGTTAATTCCCTTTTAAAGTCTTTCTGGATAACTGGTGATTGTCCCAAGCAGTGCCCTCTAATCACAACTTTAAAAACTTCCCATCATCCCATTCCATGCTGGGTCCTGTGCTGTACCTATTATTATTTTTTAGCAGTAGTAATCTTTATTTGTATCAGTTAATTAAAACCCATTATAAAAGAGATACAAATTTAAGAACAGCAAGATATCTCATTCCCATATATAGATACAAATTTCCCCAGGTTTAAAAAAATCACAGGAATATTAGCAGCACGTTTCTTGGCAACTGCATAATCAGTTACATATGACCCTATTGATTATTTAAGTCCTGTGTATGTCTAGAGTGGCTAAGTGCATAAACAAAGTGCACAGTTGTATCAATTCTGCAGGCTGAATAGGGTTCAGGAAGCCTGGAATTCTTGTAGAAGTTATTGAAAAGGCCGCCTGGGGCAAGTGACAAATTACTAGCTTATGTTTGGATTACTGTGGAGTTTTCCCAGGTTATGTTTAGGATTAGAGTTTTGCTGAATTTGTCATGTGTATGGAGTATGAAAGTTATAAAAGAATGCACCTCATGCTGCCTGAGTGATCCATCCAAGGCTTCGTTTGGCCATTGAGGCTGTGCCTGGTATTTCTGTTGTAGTGCCTACATTACATTGGTACAGTTGTACAGAGGAAACAGGATGGAAAAAACTGTGTTTACCAATAATTGGCAGGATACACTTTAGTGACATGAGAATGCTTGCTATTGTAGTAGGCTTACCAACCCAGTTCTTCACACCTGTTGCATATGTTTGAGCTTTCTTCCCTGTTTCTTCTAAAGTCTTTAGTGATCTCTCAATATAGAGCATTAGTTTGGCTTCTATTTCTCCTTAAGGTGGGACTTATTTGCAAGATTATTGAGGGACGTTTTTGGACTGATTGTAGAATTGGTAAAGGAGATATTCAGGAACAGCTCTCATGCCAGTTTAAGTGTAGTTTTGGCATCACTGCAGTTCTTTGTTTTTGGGTGAGAGTTTATCATGGGGAAGCTTTTTTGCTAACTGCTGGATTGAGGCGGTCATTCCTACCTTGGCGGGCGGCGGAACCGCCAGAAGACCGTACTGCGGTCAAAAGATCGCGGCGGTCATTCTGACTTTCCCGCTGGGCTGGCGGGCGACCGCCAAAAGGCCGCCCGCCCGCCCAGCGGGAAAGCACCAGCAACAAGGAAGCCGGCTCCGAATGGAGCCGACGGAGTTGCTGGTGTGCGACGGGTGCAGTTGCACCCGTCGCGATTTTCAGTGTCTGCCAAGCAGACACTGAAAATCAATGTGGGGCCCTGTTAGGGGGCCCCTGCAGTGCCCATGCCAGTGGCATTGGCACTGCAGGGGCCCCCAGGGGCCCTGCGACACCCGTTCCCGCCAGCCAGGTTCTGGCGGTGAAAACCGCCAGAACCAGGCTGGCGGGAAGGGGGTCGGAATCCCCATGGCGGCGCTGCTTGCAGCGCCGCTGTGGAGGATTCACAGGGGCAGCGGGAAGCCGGCGGGAAACCGCCGGCTTCCCTTTTCTGACCGCGGCTTTACCGCCGCGGTCAGAATAGCCCCAGAAGCACCGCCAGCCTGTTGGCGGTGCTTCCTCCGTCCCCTACCCTGGCGGTCTCGGACCGCCAGGGTAGGATCGACCCCCAGAATGTCTATGCCCCTGATTACGAGTTGGGCGGTTAATTCCATCCAGTGTGTGCATCCCTGTTTATGCACGGGACGGAATTGCAAATTTGGTTTTATTCAACGCATCTGATATTTAAAAGATCAGCTTAATCACCCACTATTTGTTACATTTCGGCAGGTCAAACGTGCCGAAATGTAACCAGGGAAATGTGTACAGTATTTACTGTGCCATGCAGATTTTGGTGTGTTAAATACCAAACCCTGCATGTTATTCCCCAATAACACGTAATATGTACTACTTATCACATCCGATAAATAACAAACCTTAGGGTATTGTTATTTGCCTGGTGTGATAAATAGCCCCTTTACTTGTAATCAGGCCCTATATCAGAACCAAACAGATCTTCCGGATCAAGATCTGACATGCAGCTTCACCTAAGTACTGAGTATAGTGCTTAGTTTGAGTGGTGGTTGAAAGTGGGCCCACCACACTCTTTTTTGGGGGACTGGGACTTATTTTTAATCATCAGACTTTAACCCAGAACAAGAGAGTGAAAAGCACCAATGTGAGGGAAGAAGGTGAAAGAAAAAGACAGAATAACAGTGGCAGAGAGAGAAAGCAGGATGAAAAGGAACCTACAACAGTGTGATATAGGGGTAGAGGTAGTATACTAGTGGATGAAGAAGCCATGAGGTGAAATAAAGAATAGACAGTCTTGGTATTCTGCAACCTCGACATTCAACAGCAGCAACATCCCCAGGTTTTGTACACCCCTATTCCAGTAGGCATGGATTCGCATGCTTGAGGACTAGCATATTGTATTATTCGTCAGTTTTGTCCCTATGGGATGTCCAGCAACTTTAGAAGAACAACAACGGTTCATCTATTGATCCTCTTAACCCTTTGGTGGCCTCGCCTTGTTGTAAAACACCTATAAAGGTCACCTGACATATTATTGAGCCCACTACAGAGCAGATACAAGATGGATACCATGTAGGCATTACTGAAATATTTCAGGGCGTATACTTTCAGGTTGCTATCCTACACGGGGAACTGGTGGGACATATCAGTCTAATAAAATCAAAGATCACCATGAAGACTGACCTCCATCAAGTATTGCAGTGAGGCTGTCTAATGTGAATCCTTCCAGTGTGACATCCTCAGGCACTCACCGCACCTACTTAAATGTCGGCATGCCCCCCTGCTTCTCCAGAGCTTTTTGTGGGAATTCAGAAACATTTGGGACAATATTCAACCAGCGGAAACTGTATTTATCTTATAAACCACAAGCATTCCCCTAACGGTGGGGATGCTGGAATGGAAAAAAAAGTTCAATATGTGTATGGGAAAACAAATGTTCCACCCCTTAGGTATCACCCAACCCTTTTCTGGCAATTGAATGTGCCTATCCTGCACACACATGGCTCCAGAACAAGGTTCTGACCTAGCTAAATTGAGCAGCTATTCTCATCCCATCAGATTCTGAGCTTACAACTACGTGATAATACTTTTGAGGTATGTTGTTGGGGTGGGAAGTAAAAGTGGGCGAGATAGGGGCATGCATTGTGTCCAAACTAATATTATTGGAAGAAAATACGAATGGGCGGTGGCCAAAACCCCTAAGTACTTGTCTGTGTAACAGGCATCTACCCACGGCAGACACATAGAGTAACAACTATGTGACAAGCTCAAGAAAGGCTAAGAAGAAATGCCATGCTTAGGGAAATTTGCAAACCTTCTGAAAATACTATTTTTTTCTATGCAGGTTTCCAGGAAGTCAGTTTAGGGTGAAGGATGTGCCATAGAAAGAGTGCTTTGGGTGTGTCAAATGAAAGATATATATGTAGGCTTGCTATGAGTGACGTCCTGCACGCTGCTTCTGCTTCCACTTATGTAAGAGGGTGAGCGAATATTTAGCTTCTCATATCTAAATGATCTTATATGTACGATAATCTCTGTAACCTTACAAAGATAGCTGAATGCTTTAAATAAACACGCATTACAGAAAGAATTAACTGTGAATATGAATAAAACACGCATTTTGGACACGTGACTAATGTTGCCATTGGAAACTGAAAAACACTGAACATTGTCATGGAGTATTAATTTTTGCACATAGTGTTGGAGAGTAATTCATCAAGGGGGTGTTGATTCAAACACAAAGGCTCACTGCTTCATGTCTTATATTCAGGGCCACTAGAATTAGGTGATTCTCCGAGGTTTTCTGCATAATTTGGATTTGCCACATATGACACAGTCTATCATCTGCTGCCTTTATTGCAGATTTTAACAAAAAAATCTAATACAGAAGAATCGAAAGTTCCTAAAAACGTGGTCAAACCTGCTGCCACAATAGGAGGCCACATGCAAAGGTCATGTGGTTGCTGATTGTTGTGTTTAGCTATTAAACTGCTACTAATGAGGTAAAACATTTGTCCTCGCAGCGTTAAAATAAGTACAAATGACAAATAGTGAAGTAACACTGCCACTAAATGTGCTGCATTGTGCCACATATTTTGTCGCATAATTTAATCAACCTTTTAACATGGTCCTCCCTTGCTGCATAATTCCAATGGCTCTGTTTATATCAGCCTAGGTAAGTTCCTTACTGGCAATAAAAAGTGCCTGCCATTTAAAAGTATTGCCAGCATTTGGGAAGACGGTATAGTTCCTTAGTCCCAATGTAGATATCAACCCAGCTAAGGAGGGCACTATGCTAAAGGTTTATGAATCCCAATGCCGTTTGGCTGAACATTGATATGAATTATGTCTGGGTTGCTTTTCTGGCTGCAATTGTTATGCGGTATTTCGGTATTTTATTTGCACTGATGAAGAAAAATCGATTAGGCTAATGTGAAAAATGTGTGGCCTTGAGATGCGTTTTGTGAACCATCTCATTAATTTTCCCCTTCCGAAATTAGGGTTCGGAAGGGGGAAATAAATGAGTATTCATTGGTTGCAGTCATGATGACCACTGAAAGTAACATCTTCTTAAAAGTATGGTCTGGAATGTACTAATAAGTGAACTCCAGCAAAAAGAGTGTGAAACAATAGAACAGAATTATTAAAATGTAGCAATATTACATTTTTGTGGAAGGTATAATTAGGTTCGACGGGGAAGAAAATAGGAGTTTGAAGATGGATAAAGGAGGATGCAACCATTCCCTTTTATAGAATGTACAGGTTACGGAGCTGTAACTTTATTCATTTGTGCATGCACTAATATTTTAAATTGAATTCTGAGAAATGATTGGTGACAGTTTTATGATGTAGATTCTAGGTTATGTTATATATAGAAGTTGTACATTTTTTGCTAACTCACTGTTCTTTATATTTTTTATAAACTGAAATTTGAAGTGTGAAAACACAGGTCGATGTATGTGGCAAAGAATAGGCTTTAAAGCAAGTTCTTTATAAAATGGTCCAGAAAAATATCTTGCAGTCCAGCGCCTATGCAGACACCAAACTTTATTTTTATTTTTTATTTTATTTAAGTTCATTCGGTCTAAAAATTTAGACCATTAAGAATTTAAAAATAGCAGTCTTACATAATGAATTGGAACCATTGGAATTCACAATAACTCTTCATAATTCATAATAACAATCATACAAAATGCTAATAAGACCTAATAACCAACAGTCGTATAAAATGTTACGATAAAATCCTTAAAACTGAGGCTATGGTCATACTTAAAATACAATAATTAAAACATAGATAAAATAGAAAACTATAATAAAAAGAACTTATGTCTATCATGCAAGTATATACAGCTATTACCTTCCATATGGCTTTACTCAGTATTTTAACCAATTTGTGAGCAAGTAAAAATCATTTCCATGTATAAAATGTTTTGTCAGGTAGCGTGGCAAATTTCAAGTAAAAAATCATCTCTATAAACTTATACAGACTCTGTCGCTCATATAAGGGGCCACGAGTTCCTACTAGGTTTCGTAAAGATACCCCATAGAAGTTAAGTGAGTTCACGTCAATATCAAATTGCATAGCACGTCTAAAAGGTAAAAAAAACAGAGAAAAATATGTCTTGTTAGAATCTCCCTCTGTAAACAGGTGCCTAACCGACCTGAGGGCCCTTAGCTGAGATATACCTGCGGCGGATAAACCAATCCTCCAATAGATATTTAGTGACTGAGGTAGCTACCAGTGTGGATGTGTCATATTTACATATTCTGGTGGCGTTAGCTCTGTCCTGCAATAATAGATTTTTGCAGAGGGGAATAATCCACTTCCCTCTGGGGCTCTTATATAAAGAGCAAAATAACAACATGTGCTCAATTGTTTCTTTACAATGATGACAGGATATACATCTGTCAGTTGAAAGGTTACCTGGTGACCAATAAGCCGTGTAGCTGTTAATAGGCAGGGTACCATATCTTAGCTGGAGATATAAGGCGCGGGCATATGGAGGCATAGGAAGATTCATGAAGTTCTCGGGCCAAGGTTCATGTTTGAGTTGGAGAAATTCTGTTGTTAGCCTGCCCATCCCATTTTGATGCAGGGAGTCTTCATTAATTTTCTCCCAATATCTTCTTTTGACAAGTTGCCTTGCGTTATTAGGGATCAGTTCCAGATGTTCCCAATATTGGGGAAATCCTATTTTAACCCAGACAGATTTCACCTCCTTCAGCCAAATAATTTTTTCCGGACCCTGGGGAGAAGCTATAAGTTCTCTTATCGCCACCCTGAATGGTTCAAGTTCGACAGTTTTCCATAAACGGATCCAGTAAGAGAGTGGTCTCAGGCCCGCTGTGGTTTTGATGCTATTTAATCCTAAATCGAGCCTGATAGGGATCATTGGTGTGCCCATCCCTAACCGGGAAGCCTGTCTAAGGAAATGATTTTCTTTTGTTTGTAGAATGTCCAATTTTCTGTGCAAACCCCAAAGTTCCGCTCCGTACAGGGCCGCCGCACGGATTTGGGCATTATAAATCTCCGCGATTGTATTCAGGGGGGGACTCAGAGCCTTTCTAGACCTGCGTACTAGGGCCCCACCTCTTTGGCTTATAATAAGTGCCCCTTTGTCGATAGCTGCCTCCCATTTTCCTGTGGTCGATAATCTGATGCCCAAGTAATCAAACTCTTCCACTTTCTCCAGCGGGAGTGAGTTCATTTCTATTCTGGCACAAGGTCGTTTCCTTGAGGTACTATACATCATGAGTTTTGTTTTCTTGACATTAACGTCAAGCCCATAATCTCTACAAAAGGCACAAAATTGGTTGACCAGATTTTGAGTTCCCATGTGTGATTTAGCTAGCAAGATTGTATCGTCCGCATACAGCAGGCACGGGATTTTCTTTCCAGCCAATTTGGGTGAGTCGTTTATGCAGTTCTCTAGATAACGAATACAATTATTTATGTCAAGCAAGAAAAGAGTGGGAGCCAGAACACAACCCTGTCTGACTCCTCTATTGATGGCCACAGGATCTGTCAGCTCACCCTCCTTACCGCATCTAATTTGAGCATAGGTGTTATCATGAAGTCGGGTAATGAGATTCAAAAGGCCAGATGGAACCCCCATATTGGAGAGTGTTGACCATAGCTTATTCCTGGGGATTAAGTCAAATGCAGCTCTAAGGTCTATAAAGACCACATACAGGTCCCCCCCCCAGGTCCACGTTCTTCCATTTGATTGCCAGGAATCTCAAAGCTTGGTCTATAGTACTCACAGCAGGTCTGAACTCCGCTTATAAATTAGATAGAGCATCAGATTCCGAGATCCATTCATCAGGGTGGAGCAAAAGGTGTTTTGCATAAATTGTTTGGGAATTGTCAAGAAGACAAATCGGTCGGTAGTTGGCAGGGTTATAGGGGCTACCTTTTTTAAAGATGGGAACTATCTCAGCCCCTTTCCAAGAAGATGGGGTAGGGGCTCCCGCTGCGATTGCGTTGCAGATTAGGTTAAGATAAGGAGCCCATATATCAGGTCTGGTCTTATATAAATCGCCCGGAATCTTATCAGGGCCAGGGGCCTTTCCCCAATTCAAAGAGTCTATTGCGGCTCTTGTTTCAGCTAAAGTGAATATAATCGGGGTGGCCTCTTGGATTATTGGAACATCGAGGGTCCTAAGAGATACATCATGTGGACCTTCATATAATTGGCCAAAGTGCTCAACCCATACTGCAGAGAGGATTGATGTGCCAGGTACAGAGGCAGAGTCTCTACAGTCATCTGCTATTAATTTCCAAAACCTGGAAGTATCGTTAGATTTAGCAGTCTCCAAGATAGCAGCCCATCTAACCTCCTCCCAACTTCTACGTGCCATGGTACATTCCTTCTTGTAATCTTTCCTGGCTTTTCTTATGGACTCAACATGGCCTACTTTTAAAGTTTTTAATAGATTGAGCTGTGCTTCCCTACATAAGTTGTTGAACCACAGTGCACAGCACTTTTTCTTAGGGTTACTAATAATCTCTTTTGTGAAGAGATACTTTAAGGAGTTAAACAGTTCAGTATGGGCTACTAAAAGCCTGTCACCCTCGCCGTTCTCCTTATATTGGAGCATACACTCCATTTGATTAGCTAACAAGTTGTATATTGATGAGAGATGTTCAGGGGATGAGGTAACAGACTCCCATTTTATATTGCGTCTATTATTTGTTAGAGCAAGCTGTTGGGCGTAAGCCTTGGAATGGGGTGCTTCAAGCGAAGGGAAGAGGCCTCTAGTCAATAGAATCAACGGGTCGTGATCACTCTCTTCATGCTCTTGTACCCTCATGTCAGACATGTGGCCCCACAATCGAATATCGAGAAGTATATAGTCAATCTGGCTCCTATACCCTCCACGTTTAAAAGTGGGGTGCAAATTAATATCTGAACAGGAGCGACCATTGCAAGCTCGAAGGCCGTGCGTTAGTGTAATATCAGCCACTAAGCGCGCTGTTTTGTTCAGTCTCGGTCTTTTATTGGAAGCTAGCTGAGGGACACCAAACTTAATGGAGCCTATACATGCCTAGTGCCCAGGCACATATAAGGATGCCATGGCCTCAGTGCAAGCAATGAAAACGTGCCTTCCTAACTGTAGCTTATGTAATAAAATACAGCAATAATCAGGGGTCAACGCCACTGGGACTTCTTAGCGCTGGTGCCACTGCACCTGTTATACCACTGGTAGCGAAGCCCTTGCTAGTGTCACCACACTCAGGATACCCAATGTACATGAGGATGGGACCACTGCAGACATGCACATGTCACTGTCATTTTTATAACTGGTATACAACATGAATCGAACACGTACACAACTGTCATTATGGTGCCAGTATTCATTGCCAAATTAATGCTGGCACCACAATGATGGAACAATCACACTTGTCAACTGTGTCCATGTGTGCACATTGCAAGGGGACCTGTACCCGTCATGTTGTGCATCGACTTGTGTGTGTGACCTAGTATGTATATGTGTGATGCAATTTGCTGGGTGAGGTGAAGGTGTCACGATTCACCCTGGGCTTACCGTCTGTATCGAAGAGGGATGGTGTGCGGCTCCGGTTCCTGCAAGTCCTGCTCTGACCGAGGTAGGGGCGAGGTAGGGGCGACCCCTTCCGGTAGCCACGGTGCTGTTGACAATAGTACGCCACCACAGTCCGTGCCCTCCAGAAGGAGTCCCAGAGGAAAACCCCCAAGGGAAAAAAAAAACCTCCAATAGGAACTCCCTGGAACAGAAGGAGGACACAAGGAATTAGCACTCAGGAGCCTGGAAATACTGTAAGGCTGAAGAAAAAACAGGAACAACTGGCGTCCAAGCAAAGACCAGCCGGAGCGTGACCACCACAGCAGAAGTTTTGCAACGCAATGAGAAGAAGAAGTGATTCCCCTTATATACCCCTAGACAGGAAGTGATAGACAGGAAGAAGTAACACCACCATTTTGGATTGGGAAGGGGCTATAGCAATAGAAAGGAAAAGACACCATAGTAAAAAAGGGAACAGATGCATGCAGGGAAAAGGGAGGTGCAAGGTTTGCTGGGAAGGAGAAGGCATGGCTCCAGGAACCATGCAGGAGGACAGGAAGGCCCTGAAACGGGGTACCCGGTAAGTGTGATGCTGGGGGGGGGCGCAGACACCCCACAACAACACTCGCGTCGCGCTCTGTGCGCGGCGAGGACCGATGCCCAATTCTGGGCATCTGGTCTCGCCGCATCAGGAGAACAGCACGTGGCCGGAGAAAAGGGCCGCCGCGGGCCCGCGACCTTTAACACGGGCCGCGGCTTCCCCCGCGGGCAGTCCGGGAGACGCTGTGCGCCGCCGCAGCGCGACAGTAGGTCCCCCCCCCGAGGCCCCAGGTTTGTGAGGGAAAAGACAGAAATAACGACGGATCAGAAGAGGGGCATGAACCGAAGATGCGTCTTCCCAGGAGCATTCACTCATAGGGTAGCCCTTCCAATGAATGAGGTATTGGAGACGACCACGGAAGACTCAAGAGTCACAGATTTCCTGGACCTCGTATTCAGGCACGTTGTCAACCAGTTGAGCAGGAGGACAGGTGAATTGTCTGCGAAAAGGATCAAGGACATAGGGTTTAAGCTGAGATACATGTAATACAGGATGTATTTTCCAAGTCTGAGGCAAACGGAGACGAACAGAAATGGGATTGATCTTTTGAAGAATCAGGAATGGACCATAATACCGAGGTTTGAATTTATTTTGGGTTAGACGAAGAGGTAAGAATTTAGAGGAAAGCCAGACTTTATCGTTGATCTGATAATGCGGGGCCTCACAACGTTTCTTGTCAGCCATTCTTTTCATGCGTGTTTTTGTGGCTACAAGATTCGAATGTATGACACGTTGGATACCACGTAGTTGCCGGACATATGAGGTAATGGTAGGGAGGTTAGATGTTTCTTTCAGAGGAATAGGAAAGGCTTTTGGATGGAATCCATAAGAACAATAAAAAGGAGAAACTTTCGAGGCACTGTGTACCGAATTGTTGTATGAGAATTCAGCAAGTGGTAGGTACGTAGACCAATTGCTTTGTGTAGCATTGCAAAAACTACGTAAGTATTGTTCAAGGCCTTGATTCAGCTGTTCTGTCTGTCCATTAGTTTGGGGATAGAAACCAGATGATAAAGCTACCTCTATTCTTAGTGTCTTACAAAATTGTCTCCAAAAACGGGAGATGTATTGGGGACCCCGGTCTGAGATAATGACTTGCGGCAGGCCATGAAGCCGAAAGATCTCCTGAATAAAGATTTGACTTAGTTCTTTTGCGGTAGGTAGTTTCCTTAATGCCGTGAAATGTGCCATTTTCGTGAAGGAGTCAATCGTTACCATTATTACCCGATTCCCAACCGAAGGAGGCAAAGAGCACATAAAATCAGTGGATATAGTGTGCCACGGACCTGGTGGAACAGGTAAAGGACGGAGTAATCCTTCTGGTTTATTACGAGGTGTTTTGACTTGTGCACAGATGGGACAAGAAGTCACATAGTTTTCAGTGTCTGTTTTAAGTGTGGGCCACCAAAAAGAGCGAAGCAGGAGCTCTTGGGTAGCCTTCATATCACGATGACCTGCGATGGGGGAGTCGTAGCACATTTGCAGGGCCTCTGTTTGGACTATTTTAATAGGTAGGAACAAAGCCTTTTTGTGATAGTAGTAATCCTGATCTTTATGGAGCTGTGGTCGTGAATTGTTCATCTCAGTTGTTTCAAGGTTGGAATATTCAGTTTTCACCTTTTGTCAAGGAATGATTGTACCAACCCAATGATCCTATTATTTTCAAATAGGTTTTGCACAGGAGAATCACTACACTCAGGGTAGCGGCGAGATAGGGCGACTGACAAAATATTTTGGGAACCAGGGATATATGTGATGTAAAAATCGTATTGACTAAAAAAGAAAGCCCATCGAGCCTGCCGACTATTTTGGCATTGAAAGTTTCTCAAACACTGTAAATTCCGATGATCTGTCCGTGCCTCAAAAGGTTCTTTCGATCCCATAAGAAAGTGTCTCCATTCAGTGCAAGCTGTCTTCAAGGCGAGTAGTTCTCATTCTAAAACCGAATAGTTACGTTCGGAATCGGATAGTACGTGTGAAAGGTAGAATACGGGGTGCTCTAACCCATCATCATCTTGTTTTTGTAGCAAAGCAGCCCCGATTGCTCTTTCTGAGGCGTTTGTAACGACAATGAACTGTTTGGTGGTGTCTGGTTGACGTAGCATGGGAGCTTGAATGAAGGCATGTTTTAACTCTTGAAATGCGGATTCGGCGTCTTTGGTCCAACAAAAACCCTTCCGTAGACTTTCTTTCTTAAGGGTTTGTGTAATATAACTGGTTCGCTGGGCAAAGTCGGCTATAAACTGACGATAGAAATTGGCCAATCCTAAAAAACACTGAGGCGGTCATTCTGACCGCGGCGGTCGGCGGTCGCCGCCCGCCAAGCAGTTCCCGCCGAAAGACCGCGGCGGCCATTCCGGCTTTCCCGCTGGGCTGGCGGCCGACCGCCAGAAGACCGCCGGCCGGCCCAGCGGGAAAGCCCCTTCAACAATGAAGCCGGCTCGGAATGGAGCCGGCGGAGTTGCAGGGGTGCAACGGGTGCAGTGGCACCCGTCGCGATTTTCACTGTCTGCAAAGCAGACAGTGAAAATCTTTGTGGGGCCCTGTTAGGGGGCCCCTGCACTGCCCATGCCATTGGCATGGGCAGTGCAGGGGCCCCAGGGGCCCCACGGCACCCGTTCCCGCCATCCTGGTTCTGGCGGTGGACACCACCAGAAACAGGCTGGCGGGAAGGTGGTCGGAATCCCCATGGCGGTGCTGCAAGCAGCGCCGCCATGGCGGATTCCCTGGGCCAGCGGGAAACCGCCGGCTCCCCTTTTCTGACCGCGGCGGTACAGAATCGCCCAGGAAGCACCGCCAGCCTGTTGCCGGTGCTTCCGCCGCCCTCCGCCATGGCGGTCATGGACCGCCAGGGTCAGAATGACCCCCTGAGTTTCCTTGATGGAGGAGGGGGGTGGCCAATCCAGAATGGCTTGGATCTTGTCTGAATCCATGGCAACACCTACTTGATTGATGCAATACCCGAAGTATTTTACTTCAGTTTGATCAAATTCACATTTTTCTGGCTTGCAGAATAGATGATGTTGTCTAAGCCTTTCTAATACTTGGAGTACATGTTTAGTGTGTTGTTCTGGGTGAACAGAGAATATCAGAATGTCACTCAGATAGACGACCACTGCCTGGTGTAGGAGATCAGAAAAAATAGTGTCCATAAATCTCTGAAAGATGGAGGGAGCATTGGTTAGTCCAAAGGGCATCACCCGATATTCATAATGGCCGAAAGGTGTTCTAAAGGCGGTCTTCCATTCATCACCTTCTTTTATCCTTAAAAGATGGTATGCTCCCCTAAGATCTAACTTGGTGAATTTCTTAGCCCCTCTGACGGCTTCTAAGATATCCTTAATAAGAGGCAGAGGGTAGCGGTCCTTAGTAGTGATTTTATTCAATCCGCGAAAGTCTATACAAGGACATAAATCTTTCGTCTTCTTTGGTACAAAAAAGAGGGGAGCCCCTGCAGGTGAAGAGGAAGGGGCAATCAGACCACTTTGTACATTTTCCTCTAGATATTCCTTGAGGATCTTTTTCTCAGGCTCGGTTAGAGAATACATTCGCCCAAAAGGAACCACGGCGTCTGATTCCAGAGGAATGGCGCAATCGTATTCCCTATGAGGTGGCAGTATAGGCTTTTCTGGTTTCTGGAATACATCGGCATATTCTAGATAATGTCTGGGTACTCCTTGTAGAACGTTGATGGAACATCCCACTTTTGGTGGTGTTAGTAAGATACTCTTCGGGGACCTGCCAAATAACAATGCTGTTGGCAAAAGTGGGAGGAAAGAGAAATGGTTCTAGTTTCCCAATTAATGTAGTGATCATGCCGGGTTAGCCATGGAATCCCCAGAATCATTACGTGATGCGGTGAGGATATCAAGTCGAAGGAAATGTTTTCTTGATGTTTCCCGAAATGCAGACATAACGTAGGAGTGGTATGCCTGACAGGTCCCGAGGCTAAGAGGGAACCATCCACCGCATGGACTTGCTCTGGTACGTCCTTGGGTATCCGAGGAATCTGTCTTTCCATGGCCCATGTTTCGACTAGGTAGATACCACTGGCTCCACAATCCAACAAGGCCAGTGCTCTTTCTTCACGGCCATCTGCTAATTGTAAGGTGACGGGTAAGAGGAAAAGAGCGGTTATTTCTTCTCTGGAGGAACAGATGGAAGGTATCTCGGAGTATCCCGTCCTCACCATTCTCACAGAGGACGGGAGCTGGCGTTTCCCAAGGACTTGGCTGGACAGATGGGACAGGTACAGAGTAGGTGACCAGAAGCACCACAGTAAAGGCAAAGTACTTTTCGTTGCCTGTTTTCACGCTCACTAGTTGATAATGGCCCACGCGCCATATCGATTTGCATAGGTTCCTCATCAGTAGACCCTTTAAGGTCAGAACGAGTCTCCTCGGAACGATGAAGAATGGCGCGGGAGGTCATTGAGTGTGATGGTATACGATTCTTTTTCTTCTCCACTCTTTGCTCATTTAGACGATATTCTATTGCAAGTGTCAAATCCATTAAACCCTTGAGATTCTCCACTCTGGCGGAGTGCACTAGTTTATCTTTGATGTCATCCCGAAGACCCCTTCGAAAAAGGGTCACCAAGGTACGCTCCACCCAAGAGGTCTCAGCTGCCAATTGTCTAAACCGTGTGATGTATTGTAGAACATCCTGACTTCCTTGTTGAATATCGCATAGAGCTTCTTCTGCCGAAGATTCAAGTCCAGGACGCGCAAACATTTGTTTAAAGGCAGCGATAAAGGCTGAATAGTTAGACAGGCTGGAATCATTGCCTGTCACCAAGGGGGTTGCCCAGGCTAAGGCTGGACCAGATAGAGCGCTGATCAAATATCCAACCTTAGTTTTATCTTGCATGAACTGTGAAGGAAGGAATGCAAAATAGACTGTCAAGGCATCTAGGAATTCTCACAATTTGTTAGGATCCCCAGAGAAGTGAGGTGTGGTTGCAGAGATAGTAGGGACATCAGTGGCCCTAGAGGCTAGCGCTTGTCGGAAAGCCGTATTTTCGGTTCGTAGCTGTTGGAGTTCTTGGGCTTGTTGTTGGATAGTCAAGAGCAACGTTTGACTTGTTGGTTCTGTACTCATCACGGGATTCTCCATGGTTTCGGTCAACGACTGAAATTTTGGGCGTTGCAATCTGTCACGATTCACCCTGGGCTTACCGTCTGTATCGGAGAGGGATGGTGTGCGGCCCCGGTTCCTGCAAGTCCTGCTCTGACCAGGTAGGGGCGACCCCTTCTGGTAGCCACGGTGCTGTTGACAATAGTAGGCCACCACAGTCCGTGCCCTCCAGAACGAATCCCAGAGGAAAAACCCCCAGGGGAAAAAAGCTCCAACAGGAACTCCTTGGAACAGAAGGAGGACACAAGGAATTAGCAATCAGGAGCCTGGAAATACTGTAAGGCTGAAAAGAAAACAGGAACAACTGGCGTCCAAGCGAAGACCAGCCGGAGCGTGACCACCACAGCAGAAGTGTTGCAACGCAACGAAGTGATTCCCCTTATATACCCCTAGACAGGAAGTGATAGACAGGAAGAAGTAACACCACCATTTTGGATCGGGAAGGGGCTATAGCAATAGATAGGAAAAGACACAATAGTAAAAAAGGGAACAGATGCATGCAGGGAAAAGGGAGGTGCAAGGTGTGCTGGGAAGGAGAAGGCATGGCTCCAGGAACCATGCAGGAGGACAGGAAGGCCCTGAAACGGGGTACCCGGTAAGTGTGACGCGGGGGGGCGCAGACACCCCACGACAACACTTGCGTCGCGCGCTGTGCGCGGCGAGGACCGATGCCCAATTCTGGGCCTCTGGCCTCGCCGCATCAGGGGAACAGCGCGCGGCCGGAGAAAAGGGCTGCTGCGGGCCCCGCGACCTTTAACACGGGCCGCGGCTTCCCCCGCGGCCCGGCCGGGAGATGCCGCGGGCCGCCGCGGCGTGACAGAAGGGAGATGTAGTGGGTGATGTGGTTGTATCAGTATGTGTGCCACTTGCATATGGTGTGGATGTTGTGTATGTTGTGCAGTGTGTTGCATTGCATGCATCATTCAGATGCATGTAGTTGTGTGGCAGTCATTGTCGTGATGTGTGTAGTTGTGCCTGTGTGTGTGATTGTGTAGGAGTGTGTAGTTGTGGTTGTGTCATGTGGGTGCAGTGTCAGTGTGTGTTTTTTGTGTCATGGATGTACGTCAATGTGTGTGCAGCATGTATGTGTTGTGTTGTGGTGGAATGGCAATGGATAATGGTGTGTATGTTGTGTCATGTGTGATGCAGGGGGATGCTTATGTCAAGGGTAGAGTGTGTGTGTGACTTACCTGTATTCCATGGCCACTACCATTATCCGATGTCCATTGGGTCCAGCGATATCCTCCCTCCATCAGCAAACCGCCAGCAGTACACTGGCAGTACAACTGTAACACCTAAATGCAGATGACGGGATCTCGCCTGCCTGACGGCTAGGAAGGGCACTCCATCATACTGGTCTGCAGCTCAGCCGCAACACATCTAAATGCAGCAGGCAGAACACCGTTGACTTAACAATCTTTTCCGTCCCGCCACAAATTAGCGGCAACACAGTCAAGATCTAAATTCGGTTTTTTTAAATTTACTGTGGCACACATCTCACAGATGCACACTCCCATCAACAGATTTAGAACAATACTTTTGCCTTTTACATAGGACAGAGGTGCACTTCATGCTCTGGCATGACACAACGCAAAGATGTTCTTTTCCTGAGTAATCGATTTACCTTGTTGCGACCCTCTAAGAAACCAAGCAGTCTTTTTCGCATTCTTGGCTTTGTCTAGGAATACTGTTATATATGGTGGTGTGACCACTTTCTCCACACAATACCAAGGTGTACGTCTCCTGACTAATTTGTTTACCCCACTGGAACTGTCCGACTAACCGAGCAGCCCGGGATACATTGTATATTCTGTCTTGATGTATTCTTGCATGTATTGCTTAACTAATGCTTTATTTAATGTCCCAAGATGCCACGGTTTCTAGGGAATTTTTGCCAGACGACTTTTGTTCTGATAATCCCTGAAGACTAACTACAGGTCAAAACCTCAACATCCCCTCCTTAAGTTGCTTTCAAAACATGCTATGATTCGCCAAAGGATACCATATATGAACAGACAGGATCCCCACTTGTCTTTGTTTGATATAAAATCCTATGCAGCCCTGGGATCTGTTTAGTGTCTTGTTCTATGTTGTTGCATATATACTTGTTCTCTGTCTGAACACTGTGTCGTCTGCACTAATTTGGATACATAATGAAATGTATATTGTCCTTACACTAAAAATGTGAATACAATCATTATACAAAATATTGTGTCCCATACCCTTTTCCAATAACACTGGTTGTGATACAAGTTACTAATTGAGCTTTCACACTTTCAAAGCACAAGTAGAAGTGTTGGTAAATGAGTCCCACAGGACATTTGTTTGACTTATTACATTAGCGAACTTAAGCAGTATTCCCCAGCATGTTTCCCTTAGTTTCAAAGGTAGATATGCTCCCTCAGATCGAGGACCGTAGGCCTCAGAGGCATTCTCAGACACACCCCAACTTGCAACCACACACTGGAAGGACTTGGACTTAGACTAGTGAGTGTGCTGAAGGTGCATGAAATCCACATTTTCCTGAGCTTCACGTAGCTAGCGATGAAAGGCAATAGTTTAAGTTCACTTAGCAAGTATACAGGACAAGACAGGACTTTGATGAGGATAGAGACATGAACGGTTAGGAAAAGCTTAGGCTAGGTGTGCTTTCCCATGGATGTTGCATAGGTAGAAGGCAGATAGGCAAGGTAGTACAGAGACACATGCCATCACTTCATCCTCACTTACAAATTCAAATCCATTGGCACTGCACTCACCCTGATACTGAATTACTCCCTCACTCGACTCAGCAGATGACTCCAAACAATGCAGAATGCAGCAAGCAACCTCCTCCCTCAACATCACAAAACACAAACACCCCGCCCCTCGAACAGCTTCACTTGCTCCCAATCCAGAGCTATTTTTAAGCTCCTGAAACACAAATTCAAAGCCTTACATAGCACTGGTCCAGCATACCTAAATACTACCTCAGATTTCAGAAACCTTGCAGACACCTTTGTTCAGTATAGGCAGCACCAGAACTAGGAGAATTGACTTCTAATTGGCTCCAAAAGAGCGGAATGACCTGCCTCTACACATATGCACCGTCTTTAAAGCTAGTACTTTCCTCAAGAAGCTGAATACTTTTCTCTTCAACTAGATTACTCCGTGGATCATCCCTGATTGCTCTTGCGACAGCAACATGATACCTTCCCGGATGATAGTACGTTTTACAAAAAAATCATAACATTACAGAGAATTCTGCACCCAATGCTACAAGGAAGGGCAAAAATGTTTGTCTTGCTTCCCATTTTCATCCTCAATCAGAACTTAATATATGTTCAGTTTACTGTCTGACAAGTGCATTTCAGTGACAACACTACATGTAACAGTGAACGTGACAATTGCTATGTTCTCACTGATAATTCTGTGTGTCAAAAACTAGCATTCTTCATAGTTTATGACGTTCTCTTTAGGAAAATTAGGCAGTATTCCCCAGCATGTTTGCCTTAGTTTCCTAGAAAGAGTTGGATTTACCACAGTGAGTACGCTAAAGACACACGTAAGACATATCTTCCTGAGCCTCATGTGGCTTTCATGGAACCATTAGTAAAGGTTCACTAGACAGGAACAGCTCAAACCAAAACCAATGGGAACCCTCGTCGGGTGACTCCCATTGACCTTGGTTTGATTTGTTTCTGTTGCGTGCACTAGGCCAGGCCACAAGAGGAGCAGCGTTTTTATCAGCACAAGAAAGGTAATGCTAGGTGGAAGCAATTTTGAAGTATGAGGAAAAAGCATTGTTTCAGGTAAAGTTTGAGGTTTGCAGTGCATTGCGGGTAAGGAAACCTTGTGGATCCATGCAAGGCACACCACCCTGGACTTCCCTGGTTGCCAAGTTTTCAAAAATATCTGTGATTTGTAGGTTTGTATGGATGGCACCACATTCTGGCCCCAATTACAGCAGCTACCTCTACTCCCTATCTTGCAACATACAACTTTAGGTCCTTTTGTGTCATGGGCTCTTGGCCTACCCTCACAAGTGGGATTACGTTCTATCGGCAGATGCGTGGGTACTCAGTGTGGTAGAAAATTTGTGGCTCTCCAAAGATTCCAGGACTTTCTGTCTCAGAAATATGAGGAAAATGTGTTTCTTACCAAAGTTTGAGGTTTGCATGGGCTTCTGGGTAAAATTACCAGATGAGAGCCACATAATTCATGTACGCCTCGATTCCCCTGCTTATCTAGTTTATAAAAATGTTCAGGTTTGCTAGGGTTGCCTGGGTGCCAGCTGAGTTAAGGTCCAAAATCTACAGCTACCCACATTGGAAAAAAGAGTCAGTTTTCAGTGGAAATTTGTGATGCATTCCATGTTTTGTTTTTGGTTGTTTCCTATCATGGGCACTAAGCCTACCCACACACTTGAGGTACCATTTTTATCTGGAGACCTGAGGGAAAATGTGTGGCTTCTCAGAGAGTCCACACTATTCTGTCCAGCAATGTGAGGAACGTGTTTTTAGTAAAAGTTTGAGGTTTGTAAAGGATTCTAGATAATAAAAAACAGTGAGAGACACACAAGTCACCCCACCCTGGATACCCATAGGTGTCCACTTTTCAAAAATGTACAGGTTTGCTAGGTTTTCCTGTTTTCAGCTGAGCTAGGGTCCAAATCTACAGCTGCTCACAATGGAAAAATGTATCAGTTTTGAGTAGAAAAATGTGATGCATTAATGTTGCGTTTTGGGTAATTTCCTGTTTTGAGTATTAGGCCTACTCAAAAAAGTGAGGTTCCATGTTTATCGGGAGATTTAGGGGAAGGCCAAGTGGAAGGAAGTTTGTGGCTCTCTGCAGATTCCAGAGCTTTTCATCACAAAAATGTGAGGAAAATGTGTTTTTAGTCAAAGTTTGAGGTTTGCAAGGGATTCTGGGTAAAAGAACCTTGTTAGAGTCATGCAAGTCACCCAGCCTGGATACCCCAAGGGTGTCTAGTTTGCAAAAATTTACACATTTGCTAGGTTTTCATGGGTGCTGATTTAGCTACGGTCCAAATCTATAGCTATCCATGCTGGAAAAAAGGGTCCATTTTCAGTGGAAACATGTAATGTGCCCATATTGTGTTTGGGCTGTTTCCTGTCACAGGCACCAGTCTTACCTTTACAAGTGAGGTACCATTTTTACCCAGAAACTTGGGGAAATGCCAAGTAGATGGAAGTTTGTGGCTCCCCACAGATTCCAGAATTTTCTATCACACAAATGTGAGGAAATGTGTTTTTTTAGTCAACGTTTTAGTTTTGTAGGGGTTTCTGGGTAAGAAAATCTAGTGGAAGCAGTGCACATCACCGGTTGAGCTAGGTTTGAAAGTTCAAAGCTACTCACATGGGAAAAAAGGGTAAGGTTTTTAGTGAAAAAAATCTGATGCATTCATATTGTGTGTTGGGCCGTTTCCTGTTGTGGGCACTAAGCCTATCCACACAAGTGAGTTACCATTTCTTTAAGGAGACTTGGGGGAATGCAAAGTGAATGGACATTTGTGACTCCCTAGAGATTCCAGAACTTTCCATCAAAGAAATGTGAGGAAAATGTGTTTTTGTAGTCAAAGTTTGAGGATCCCAAGGGATTCTGGGTAAAAAGAAATGAGTGTCTAGTTTTCAAAAATGTTGAAGTTTGCTAGTTTTCCCTAGGTACCAACTGTGCTAGGGCCCAAAACCCAAAACTTCCCAGTTAGCAAAAAAGAGGTTCAGCTTTCAGTGCAATGATGTGGCGCATCCATGTTATATTTTGGGCAGTTTCCTGTCGCAGGCGCTAAGCCCACTCTCACAAGTGAGGTACCTTTTTTATCTGAAGACTTGTGGGACCATAAGATAATAGAGCTTTTGCTATTACAAATTGGATTTTGCTGTATTTAAGTGGCTTTCAAATGTAAGCCAGTGTAAAAGAAAGAAGACAGTTTGAAAAATAACCTTTAAATCATACGTTAGTGCGGATACACACAGAAAATGTATCCAGGTAATTAAAAAGGTCTAGCGGATGTAATGGTATATTGATTTTGTAAACTGGCCATTGTGACAAGAAGTTAGAGGTGAAAACATTGTCTCAAATGGCTGTTTTTTCCTACTAATGTTTCTTTATTTCAACAGTTATTTTCTTTGGGAAAACCTCAAGAGATCTACATATATGAACCTTGCTGAGTTTGAAATTTTGTCTACTATTCAGATATCTATAAATTTTTGGATCACACATGGGTTTCACACTGGGTTCCATCACAAACTGGAAGAAGCTGAAAGCATTAAAAAAATAGGAAAAATGGGCTACCTCGTTGAAAACTGCCCAAACTGTCATACAACATTTTTCAACATGATTCAGTTCTGCATATTCCTGTAGTCTGGGAAGATGGTGACTTTAGCACTGCAATCTGTTCATTGATGCCCTTTTTAGGAAAAAAACAGACACTTCTATCTGGACCACTTTTTCCTATTTTTCTCAAAAAAGGTAAACATTTTTCTGCATTTTACCTATTTCCTCACTCCCCTCTAGGGGAATCCACAAAACTTGGGTACCTTTAGAACCCCCAGGATGTTGGGGAAAAAAGACACAAATTTGGCATGGATACCTTATGTGGAAAAAGGTTATGGAGCATAAAGTGCGAACTACACTAAATAGCCAAAAAAGGGCCCAGCACCGTTGGGGGGGATGTTAGTGGCAGCGGTTCTGGGGTAGGGTATGGGTTGATATTCTTACTCCCATCCCATTCCATTCCCTGAATGTAGTGAGTAGTCCTGCCCATGTTTCCAAGTCTTCTGCTACCGTGTTATCCCTACGTGAAGTCCTGATGTGAATCTCCTCAGTTACTGTTTGTTCTAACATGGCCTTTACCCCGAGTGCGACTGCTGGGGTCCTCGTCCCTAACCATCCCATTCTAACATGTCCCTTACCCGAGTGTGACTACTGAAGTGCATCCCCTCTTTGGCTTTTTTTAGGATTTGCAGTAGACAGTGCCATGTTGAAAGCTATAGTGCAAGCCCGATTACTCCCTGAAGTTGAAGCACAACTGCTCCCAAGTATACACCTGTACCATAGGGAAATTTGGGGCCAAATGGAGGAAACCTGTGCTTCCATGTCCACATCGCTGGGAAGATACAGTGCAACCAGTGTAAATTCTAATTTAATTTAATGGGGTGAGGTAAGTGTGACTGACATAGTTAAACTGTATTCGTTTGAATCTAGTGTTGCTAGACGTTCACCTGACCAATGTGCATATTGTACCCTAGTCTGCATCAGTAAGTTCTTCTCCGAGGTCAGTGCATGTAAGACCTGACTGCCTTAGGGTGGTCAACGTTTTGCCTACCTCCTCCACTTTTCTGACATCAGTTTTGTTGGCTTTAGGTCTCTGTGCACTTTACCACTGCTATCCAGTGCTAAAGTGCTTGCGCTCTCTCCCCTAAATCATGGTAACATTGGCTTAACCCCAATTGGCATATTTAATTTACTCATATGTTCCTAGTGAAGTGCACTACATGTGTCCAGGGCATGTAAATTAAATGCAACTCGTGGACTTGCAGCACGGATTGTGCCACCCACTTAAGTACCCCTGTAACTATGTCTCAGGCCTGCCAGTGCTGAGCCTATGTGTGCAGATTTACACTGCTGTGTCCACCTAACAAAATAACCCTTTTGCCAGGCCCAAACCTTCCCTTTTTATTCATGTAAGTCACCCCTAAGGTAGGCCCTGGACAACCTAGAGGACAGGGTGCAATGTGTTTAAAAGGCATGACATGTAGTTTTAGGTTTCACATGTCCTGATAGTAAAAAACTCGCAAAGTTGTTTTTCACTACAGCAAGGCCTATCTCTCCCATGGAATAATATTGGGATGACCTTGTTACATCCTATAAGTGTAATTCACAATATGGAGGACATTATTTTGCCAAGTTTGGTGTCTCTGGACTCACAATTTTAAATCACAACTTATGGTTAAGTCGAATTTTAAAGTGCAGTTCTGAAAATGCCACAGTGGAAAGCCACTGCCTGTTCCACTCTATTCATTCTGAACTTCCTTGTGATAATAATTGAAAGTTCAACAATGGTCTTTTGTTTCTGGTAGGAAGTAATGTTATCTGAAAGTCATGTTCTGTTTTATACAATGTTAATATTCTGTGGAATTTGCCGACCAGAGAGGAGTGTCATCATAGGCCGATCCTGAAGAAGTGAAATTAAATTGGTTGCTCACTATCATACCTCATTGTCTTGCCCAACAGGAGTCTAGCTAATGATTTTTGGGACTTTAGCAAAGTTCTAGATGATGTAATTCAGTGTGTTCAGAGTTGAGTGTGAATTAGTTGCAGTGATGGTTAGACTTATATGCTTATGATTCTAACAGTTCAGTTATTTTAGACCCACCCTTACTGAACTGTTGCCCCTTAATGTTCCTGATGTTCCTGATGCTTGATCATTGAAGATCTGATGTTCCTATGCTCTGCTGACGAAGACTCTGCTAACTGCTGTCTCATTTAGGAGAGGTATAAATAACCAATGTCGATTTGTTTTGTTTTCTTTTTGCAGATATTCCCTTAGAAATCCAACTGCATATTTTTGTTAGCGCCATAGTTAGATGTTTTCCAAATTAATTTTTGACTTACTTTGATTTTTGAATGTGACAAAGCTAAGCCCCACACATGCTTTTCAAACTAGAATCTGGGAGCTAGGATGTCCGACCCAATAATTGAATTGATTGTATATGAATTGATTATGGCTGATTCAACTGCACAATTAATAAAATCTATTGCTATTTCTCACATATTTCCGTTGTTATTCTGTATGATTCTTTTGGAGTGTTTAATCATGATTGTACTTGTCAGACTAAGATTCTTTAAACGTTTTGGTAAACCTGTGTTGTTTCTGTACTGCTATCATTTGGTTTTGCATATTATTTACCTGACTTTAGAATTGTTAATATTAGGGCGATAAATGTTTAAACTTTACTAAATTGGTGTGGTGATTCATGGCCAAATACATCATGTTGTGTTTAAATTAATGACTCCTTGTTGCAATTCGTTGTTGTTTTTTTTCATTTTTTCATTTTTTTATTAAGCATGAATAATAACATATCCAATGTACCACATCTGAGTGGTCAACACATACATCTTGTGAACTGATTAAAGCGTAAGGAGCAACAAAGTCATATAACCATTTTACAATACATCAATAGAAGGAGTCAGGGCTTCACTAAGTACGGTATAATGCTTACGTATTCTGAAACCTCCTAATGTGCACAATGAAGGAAAGAGAAGACATTACAGCAACGGGAGAACTAAGCTCAGAAAGATAGAGAATAGAAAAAAAAGGGGGTAAAGATAAAAGCGAAGGGGGAAGGATCAGAAAAACAATGCAATCAGATCACCAGTGTAACTGTAGGCCGTGATGGATAGCATGGAAGGAGAATCTAATTATTTGCATGATCAATGGTAAGCACTGGGCAGTCAAATGGCAACAGATGCACAGGTCTCCAAAAATGAACGCAGGGGGGCCCATATGTCTCTCGGTCAGGAGCCCTCAGGCATAAGCTCCCAGTATCTCATTCGTTATTCTTGATAGAACGAAGCATCCCGCAGCCACTCACGACAATGGGGAGCTCGGCTGTGCCCCCAGCACATCAGCCCAGCCAATGGGATATTCAGAGGGGAACTGCATCGTAGCCTCAGAGAGAGGCAGCACCACCGACTTGGACCAGTTGATGGTAAACCCAGAGAACCGCCCAAAGAAAACTATTTCATCTAGGTGTCGCTGCGGATGGGTGACATATAGGGTGATATCATCCGCATACATGGAAATTAATATTGGGCGCTGTTGAAATGCCAGTCCCCTGTGATTGCGGTGCTGTCTCAAGTGAGCCGTCAGTGGCTCCATCGCTATTACAAAAAGCAACGGAGAGAGTGGGCAGCCCTGGTGAGTGCCCCTAGCAATCAGAAAAGGGTCAGAGATAGTCCCATTTACTCTCAGCCGGGCAGAAGGTCACGAGTACAGCAAGCAAATCAGTTGGATAAACCTGAAACTCAGTCCCACTCGAGCCAGCAGAGCAAACATGTATGAGAAAGCAAGAGAGTCAAAGGCCCCAGTGAACTCTGCCACTGCACGGTCATCAGGGTCGATCGTGCAAGATATCGGAAAGTATGTTTGGAGATTGTATAAGGTAGAGCGGCCCGGCACAAAGCTGGATTGATCCAGCAGCACCAGGGATGGGAGCAAAGGCTGCAATCGAGCAGCAATCAGCTTCTCCAGAATCTTATTGTCTATATTGGTTAGTGAGAGGGGCCGATATGAATCGCAACTGCTCAGGTCCTTCCTCGGCTTTAAAATAGTCACAATAAGAGCCTCTCGGAGCGAGGCAGGAGGAGCACCGGTCTCAAGAGCTTCCGCATAGACCTCCAGGAGGTGCAGCGCTAGAATATCAGCATATTCCCTATAAAAGGACGGCGTTAGGCCATCCAGCCCAGGTGCCTTGTCACCCGGTAGACTGTCCACCGAAAAGGGGGCATCTAGATATGACCGATGGGAATTCTCAAACCACAACAGGCTGATATCTGCAAAATAGTCATTGGCCGCCGTCGAGCCCAACCCAGTAGGTTCCGCATGCAAGTCTGCGTAAAAGTCAGTGAGGACATGCCTGATCTCCCCTGTGCCGGTGTGCCGCTCACCGGTTGAATCTGACAGCTCTACAATATAATTACTTGCCCATGGCTTACGGAGCATGTTTGCTAGCGTACGGCCAGCCCTCTCTCCCTCGCCATATCTCCTTGCTGTGGCGTGCTTCCCTAGGAAGCAAACCTCGCACAGGGCTGCCTCCTCATACTGTGTCATCGTACTTCTCAGGGTGGCCAAAAGGTCCCCCGACCAGTCTGCGGCTAAGCGTTTTTCCAGATCAACAAGCTGGGCCTCCAGATCTGCCAGATCCCGCCTCAGCACCTTCAACACTCCGTGCTGTTTAGAGAGGTAGACACCACAATTCACCACCTTGAAACCCTCCCACACGGTTCCAGCCGAGGTCACCGACACCCGATTCTCAGAAAAGTAATGCACAATGACGGCACGGATCACATCCCTAAATACCTGGTCTCTAAGAGCACCGTGAGGAAGCCTCCACATAAATGCTTCCCCGGGACAGCAAGCTCCAGCAGGGCCGGCGAATGTTCTGACAGGATGCGGGCCATATGCTCAACCGACTGCGTCCAGAGCTCAACATCCCTGGTACCCAGCCATCTATCAATGCAGGACCAACTACCATGAACATAATTGCCCTTCCTGTCAGTTCCATGCTTTGCCCTCCATATATCCAAAGCACCTTCAGCCATCACAAGAGATAGGACCTTAGCAGCCGCCACATGCTGTGGTCGATCCAAACTTTCACGATCCGCCACAGGGTCCAATATCACATTAAAGTCACCCCCCACAGCAAGGTCCCGGGTCCCAGTGAGCCAATCAACCACCACACTTCCCCAAAGAAATCAGAGTCATCAGTATTAGGGCCGTAAATCGATACCAATCTGCAAGGTCTATCCAGCAGTGTGCCACGCAGCATAACGTAACGGCCATTAGAATCCACAAGTACCTTTTCGGGGCACCACTGTAGCCCTTTCCGAATCAAAATCGCCACACCTCTGGCATATCATGAATACATCACAGCGGGACACTCTCCAATCCAGCCAGCCTTTATCTGGTGTTTTGTGGCCGCCACCAGGTGGGTCTCCTGCAGCATGCAAATATCAATTGCATGGCGCTGCATATAGGCAGACAGCAGTCTCACCTTGCGCCCATCATTCAGCCCACGAACATTTCAAGTGAGGCAACACACAGGTGTCATGCTTTTCTGTGCCATCCCAAAAACCTATCCGAGCACACATCCTCCCATACCATCACAGTTATGACTTCGGCAGCATGCATAGAGAGGAGCAGGAGTAAAGGAAGAAAGATAGATGGAGTAAACCAGAAGCAGAACATTCCCAACCCCCACCCACGCTGGCCCCCCAAATGGGTCAGTACTACAATCCCTCCCATCCCCAAATGCATATCCCCAAAAATAATAATAAACAATGTGAAAGGACTCATCCAGCGGGGCGTGAGTGAGGCCATCCGAAAAACCATCCCGAACGGGATTGAGGGGCAAGGGGACTCACAATGCAGAGTATATAGTAGGGCAGCCAACATTCAAATTTGTATCAATAACAAATTTGCCAGTCACGAGGCAGCGAGCAAGGCCACAGGGGCCCCAAACAGTAGAAGATATTTAATTATTGTCCCTTAGGGCACCTCTCTCTCCGCCAGTATCCCTCGAGCTCTCCAGTGGCACCTTTTTAGGAACAGATTTGGCAAACTTAGCAGCCAATTTCGGGTCAGTAAAGAAATGCATCTTGCCCTTATGTTGCACTCGCAGTTTAGCCCGATAAATGAGGGAGAATTTAGCAACGGTCTGGCTCAGTGTGCGCTTGACCAGCAAGAAAGCCTTACGGGCCACTTGCACCACAGGAGTATAGTCAGGAAAGATGCTCAGTTCAGTGTTATTATAAATCACAGGTCTAAGCTCTCTGGCCAGTCTAAGTATGGTGTCCCTATCTCAGTAGTCCAGTAAGTGTACAATAATAGGGTGCACCGGCGTTCCCAGCAGCGGTCGTAGCCCCAGAGATCTGTGGGCCTTTCCACCACCAATACCCGGGAGAGCTCACCAGGGAATACCTCAGATAGCATGGTTTCAACATAGTCCTCCATACGTCCCATGGCTGTCGACTCAGGGAGGCCTAGAATGCGAATGTTATTACGGCGAGGTCCTCGTTCCTATTTCGGATCACCTCCAGCACTCGTTCCAGGCGCAGCAATTGTTCTCCATCTCTGCGGTGACCATCCTCCAAATCTGAGGTGTGAGATTCCAGCTGCTCAAAACAGACGTCATCACCATCCACTTGTTCCTTTAGATGATCCAATTGCTCTGTCAAATGGTCAAGCTTAGCGTTGATGCCAGCCAGGCTATGCTTGAGGTCTAAGAACATAGCCTTCACAGAGGAAGCTGAAGTCCCCTCCTCAGGTGGCAGTTAATCCGCCGGATAGCCGGCCGTGTGCCTTTCTTTTTACCCCCATCAAAAGTGAGCTTAGGATGCTTCTGGTCGGCCTTCCCCATCCTCGGCGCCGTCAGCTAGGCTAGCGTCTAGCAAAGTGTCACCGCACCTCACCAGTAGAAGTCCCCTGAAAAGGAAGGCCACCCAAGGATGAAAGCTCCACACAGGCACTCGCTTCCGCACTACGTTCGCATCGCATCCAAGCCTGGAGAAGGAGGCGGGGTGTCAGGCCGCAAAGTTAACCCCGCGTCCGATACCATGTGGCCGATCGCAGCTGTATATGCCAACCGCGTCAGCCCGAAGCGGCAACCCTCCTATACCACAGGGCCGCGCTGCTCGAGTCCCGCCGCTGTACAAGCCCCGCTCATCATCCGCAACTGGGCTCCAGCCGAAGTCAGGATGCAAGGCCACTATGCGCCAGTCGGCCACCACTTCGCAATGAGGGGAGGGGGGAGAAACACCCCCCGCAGCCCCTGAGCTGCAGCAATCACCCAAAGTTTGCCCAGGCATCAATCAATGCATTTGTAGAGCGCACTACCCACCCATGAGGGTCTCAAAACGCTGAGGGGAAAGGGGGGTGCTAATACTGCTCGAATAGCCAGGTTTTGAGGCACTTCCTGAAATTCAGCAGGTCTTTGCTCTGTCGTAGGAGCAATGGAAGAGTGTTCCAGGTCTTGGCGGTGAGGTGGGAGAAGGATGTGCCCCCGGTGGTCACTCTTCGGATGCGAGGGACGGTGGCGAGAGTGAGGTCGACTGAGCGAAGTTGCGGGACGGTGTGGAGAAGGTGAGACCTCTGTTGAGGTAGGCTGGACCGGTGTTGTGGAGCGCCTTGTGTGCATAGGTGAGGAGCTTGAGGGTTATCCTTTTGTTGACGGGGAGCCAGTGTAGGTCTATCAGGTGGGGAGTGATGTGGCTGTGGTGGGGTGCATCAAGGATCAGGCGTGCGGAAGCGTTTTGTATGCGTTGCAGTTGTTTGAGGAGTTTGGCCGGGGCTCCTGCGTACAGGGCATTTCCGTAGTCAAGTTTGCTGCTGACGAGGGCCTGGGTGACTGTTCCCCTTTGAGATCATGTGGGGATCCATCTGTAGATCTTGCAGAGCATGCGGAGTGTGTTGAAGCAGGATAAGGAGATGGAGCTGACTTGCTTGGTCATGGAGAGTGTTGAGTCGAGGATGACGCCCAGGTTGCGTACGTGGTCGGTGGGTGTTAGGGCAGAGCGGTCGGCTACCAGGAGTCGTCCCAGGCTGAGGGGTTGGCGCTGAGGATAAGGACCTCTGTCTTTTCTGAGTTCAACTTCAGTTTGCTGTTCCTCATCCATTCGGCGATGGCCTTCATGCCTTCGTGTAGGTTGGATTCTCGGTGAGGGGGTCCTTGGTGAGGGAGAGGATCAGTTGGGTCGTCAGCGTAGGAGATGATGTTGAGGTTTTGTAGCCGGGCGACGTGGGCCAGCAGGGCCATGTAGACGTTGAATAGTGTAGGGCTGAGGGACGATCCTCGGGGGATGCCGCAGATGATCTTGGAGGCTTCGGATCGGAAAGGAGGGAGGCGGATGCTCTGGGTTCTGCCGGAGAGGAAGGAGGTGGTCCACTCCAGAGCTTTGTCCCGGGTTCCCTGCGTTGTGGTGTGTGCGTAGGGTGCGGTGGCAGATGGTGTTGAAGGCGGCAGAGAGTTCCAGGAGGATGAGGGCTGCGGTTTCGCCATTGTCAAGCATGGCCCTGATGTCATCGGTGGCGGCGATGAGGGCTGTTTCGGTACTGTGCTTGCTGCTAAACCCTGACTGGGATGGGTCCAGGATGTTGTTTTCTTCTAGGTAGTGTGTCAGTTGCCTGTTGATGATCTTCTCGATGACCTTGGCCGGGAATGGGAGCAGGGAGATGGGACGGAAGTTCTTGAGGTCTCTCGGGTCCGCCATGGGTTTCTTGAGTAGGGGATTGATCTCAGCATGCTTCCAGCTCTCGGAGTAGGTTGCGGTCTCGAAGGAGATGTTGATGACTTTGCGGAGGTGGGGTGCAATGGTGGCACTGGCTTTGTTTAAGATGTGGTGCCGGCATGGGTCTGACGGCAATCCAGAGTGGATAGTGCTCATGGTTTTGATTGTGTCATCTACGTTCACGTTGGCCCAGATGAGCAGGGGGTTGTAGTTGAAGGTGGGTGGAGAGTCTGAGGAGTTGGTGGTTGACAGGGTGGTCTGGTTGTTGAAGCTGTCATGGATGTCTGTCATCTTGTGGTGGAAGGAGGTGGCGAGGGAGTTACACAGGTCTTGCGATGGTGGGATGTCGTTGGTGCTGGAGCTGGTGCAGGTCTGTCAGAGAGCTCTTTGCTGTTGTGTGCGTTGTTGTCAAGGCGGTCTTTGAAGGAGGTTTTCTTGGCAGATCTGATGAGGTGATGGTGTTTGCGGATGGCGCTCTTGAAGGTGACATGGTTGTCTGGTGTCTGTTCAGGGAAGGGAGGCCCGGAGGGACCGGCCCCCAAATCAATTATAGGCCCACATCCCAACAGGTGCCCGGCACTAATCTGTCACGTTATTCACATTCACTGCACCTTAGGAGCACCTGAATATAATGACTAATTAATGTATTGTTGAAGAAATGTTGTTTGAATAAAGGGAACATGTATTAGATCAACTTTGTTGATAAAGGTAATACATTCTTGCCGTGGAAGTTAAGGGCTACACTCCCCCCTTGGGGCCTTGACACTTTTTGCTATATTTACACACTCAGCTCCTATGGTTAACTTTTTGCTATATCTACTTGAGGATAGCCAGTTTCTTTTTGGTTTTAAATTCTGCAATTTTGTCTATTCCTGGTGCAGAATTCCACAAGAATTTTCAGAATCCCCATCAATTTTCAATCAGGTATTGAAGAAGAATTTTGAAACATTGGAAATGCCTTTCCAATCTGTTCAGTACATTGATGATTTGATGGTTGCTGCAAAGACACAAGAAGCTTGCAGGCATGATACCATTACCTTACTGAATCATTTGGGTGAAAATGGACATAAAAGCCCCCATTCAAACTCGTACCGCCATCTGACTGCCAATGCGACCAGAACACTGCCAGCCCTATTACAAGTTTCCTGCCATCCCAGTGGGAAACAGGGCCTTAACATTGACGCCGGCTTGTAATCGAGCTGGCGGCAATGTGGTGGTGGGGGCAGCAGCACCCGCTGCACTTTCCACTGCCTGTAATTCGTGCAGGGGAAAGCACGATGGGGCCGTCCTTGGGGACCCCTGCACTGCCCATACCAAGTGCCTGGGCAGTACAAGGGGCCCCCAGGGGGCTCCCCATTGCCCCCATTCCACCAGCCTTTCCATGGTGGTCCAACCGTCATGAAAATGCTGGCGGTATGGAAAGTCGTAATCCCCCGGGAGGCGCTGCTTGCAGCGCCACCCTGGTGGATTACGACTGCCAAGACCGCCAGGCTGTCGACTGGCAGCAACCTGGTGGTGTCAGTGGTCGGACTGGTGAGGCTCCACCACGGTCGTAATGTGGCAGTCGGGCCGCCACTACCGCGACGGTCTGACCGCCACCGTGAGTCTGGCAGTCATAAGTCGTAATAAGGGCCAAAGTGTCTCCAGCAAAATTACAGTACTGTCAGAAAGAAGTGAAATATTTGGGACATCAAATACAGAAAGGTGCAAGAAAAGTTTCCAGAGAAAAAGTTACAGCTAAGTTGCAAATAAACCCTCCCGTTACACAAAGAAATATCCGGATGTTTTTGGGAATGGCGAGTTACTGTCACCAATGGATTCCTAATTTTTCTCTAATTTTCAAGCCTTTGCAAGGACTGACCCACAAAGACATTACTGACCCACTGCCTTTCAATGAAGCTTGTATGAAAGTGTCAGGAATAAGGCCAGACGTGGTCCAGGTCTCGCCCGAAATTCCACTGCGCGACTCTGTGGCGCTTTATGCACACCACTTGTCACCCCTCTTGTTCCATAGGTGACCATCAGCGTTGTCTGCCCTGTGGCAAAGCTCAGAGCTGCAGGTTCAGGGCATTGGTGGACAAGATGCGCTTATCAGTGCTATTCTATGAAGGGACTACAATTCCCATGTTTTTAGAGGCAGCAGCCATCTTGGGGTGTGGCAGACCTATAAAGCCTAGCCACACCCAAGCACGTTGCTCACTATTTTGAAGACTTCGATGCAGCCAGACCTCATGCGGGTTTCTCTGGAGAAGAGCAGAGTTCCTGAATGGCAGAGTGTCGTCTAACCAAGGTCCATGGTGCATTCAAAAACGAGTAGGTCGTACTCGTAGTGGTAAGGCCTTGCTGAATCCAAGTTTGGAGGAAGTTATTACTTCCAAAAGGTAAAGCGCTCTTTTGGCACAGCAATTCAAGGCGTTTCAGTTCACAGATGTAACGCGCTTTTGTGCACAGCAATTCAAGGCATTTCAGTTCACAGATGTAACGCGCTTTTGTGTACAGCAATTCAAGGCGTTTCCGTTCACAGATGTAAAGCGCTCTTTTGGCACATAAATTCAAAGCGTTTCAGTTCACAGATGTAACGCGCTTTTGTGCACAGTAATTCAAGGTGTTTCCGTTCACAGATGTAAAGCGTTCTTTTGGCACAGTAATTCAAAGCGTTTCAGTTCACAGATGTAAAGCGCATTTGTGCACAGTAATTCAAGGTGTTTCTGTTCACAGATGTAATGCGCTCTTTTGGCACAGTAATTCAAAGCCTTTCAGTTCACAGATGTAAAGCACTTTTTGCGTGACAATTCAGGCGCTTCAGTTCTTAGATGTAAAGCGCTCTTGGCATGATAATTCGGGCGCTTCAGTTCACAGATGTAAAGCGCTCTTGGCATGACAATTCAGGCGCTTCAGTTCACAGATGTACAGCGCTCTTGACACAACAATTCAAAGCGTTTCAGTTCACAGATGTAAGGGCTTCAATTCACAGGAGGAAAAGGTTCTTGGCATAACAATCTAAGTGATTCAGGCTACTTGAGTTAAAGCGCTTCCTGGTATTATTAAGTAAAGCTCTTTAAATTCAATGAGTAAAACCTTTTGGCATTTATTGTTGTGAATGTGAAAGTATTTCTGGAGATAAGCAAATCATAGTTTTTATTGTTCTTTGAAAAGCTTAAGATGTGAAAAGCATATTTAATTCTTTGGGATTTTCTAATTCATGGTCAAAGGTTAATGTTGTGAATACATAGATGTTACAGGATTGATACTCTGTATAATCATAGTTCAAGGTTCTTGCCATCTCTTGATTCTGAGGTCCTGTTCTACTTTTTGTTCCATGTTTCAAAGAAGGGGCTTTGCCCTCATTTCAGAAGAGGTCTCCACCTGATATCTCGGAGACGCATCAAGAGTTTATAAAGGAGTTACGTTTCTATGAATGAATAAATGCATATTTGTTCTAACCTTTACTTTTCAGATCTCTCTCCCTGCTGTTCCCTTCCCTAATTCCCTTCCCCCCAACTGGCTTCATCATAACTCTGTGCTATAAAAGCTTTCTGAGTTGGTGATGCCGGGAGGTGGGTCTTTTGTCCAGCGACGTGCAGATCCAGAGGAAAGGACCCTGTGACAGAAAGCTTTTACTGAGCTGAGAGAAAGTCTGTGCAGAGCACCAGCTCTGGGAATGCCTGACTACACAAAACCATTTTCACTGTTTTGTCATGAACGTGATTGTTGTGCTCTTTCTGTCCTAATACGGGTACTTTGTGGCATAAATCATCCTGTAGCATATTTTTCAGCCTCATTAGATCCAGTTGCTGCTGCTTTACAAGGTTGTTTGAAGCAAGTGGTTGCAGTTGGTGTTAGTCTTGCCCAAAGTGAGAGCATTGTAATGGAACATCCTTTAACTGTTCTGGTCTCTCATACAGTTGAGGTCTTGCTTACCCTGACCAAAACCCAATACTTGACAAATGCTCGGTTGACAAGATATGAACTATTGATTTTGGGATAATCACATATAACCCTAAAAAGGTGTGGAGTTCTTAACCCTGCTAGTTTGCTACCCATTGACACTGCTGAATCTGAAAATTTAAATGAAGTGGAACATGACTGCCTGGATGTTACTGTACTGTGCACCAAACCCATACCTGATATTCAGGATACTCCATTAGAGAAAAATGATCAAATAAGTTTTGTTGATGGTTCCTGTTTAAGAGACAATGTGGGAACCTTGAGAGCGGGTTATGCTGTGTGAACTATTTCTGGTATACTCAAAGCTTCATGGCTCCAAGGAGTATTTTCTGCACAAGTGGTGGAATTGGTGGTTCTCACTAGAGCATGATGTATTTCATTACAGCTCAAAATTACAATATTTACAGGCAGTCAATGTGGATTTGGTGTTGTGCATGACTTTGGGCAGTTATGGTCCCAGAGAGGTTTTATGACCTCTTCTGGCTCTCCCATTAGGAATGGTGACCGGATTCATGAGTTACTAGAAGGCTTGCAATTACCTGAGAAAGTCGTCAGTGGTAAGTGTACTGTGCATCGCAAAGCAAATGATTTTATCACTATGGGAAATGCCTATGCTGATCAAGTTGCTAGATATTGTGCATTTAATTGTGCCACTTTCAATGAAGAGTGGAAAAATTTAACAGATACCGATGAGACAATTCAAAGTTTTTTGTTGACAGTGGTTGACACTTGGGAAGAAATTTAAAGAATGCAAGATGAGGTTCCAGAAGATAAAAAAGAAGCTGGAAACAATTGAGTTGCAATCAAAGAGAAATTGATGGAATTCGGTTTCAAATGAAGGGCAAGTGGTCTTGCCAACCTGTCTACTAACTCAAATGGTTAGATACTATCATTGTCAAACTCACATAGGCAGAGATGCAATGATTCGAACATTTAAGCAATCCTGGTTCAATAAAAAATTGATACAGATTGCAGAAGCAATTTGTCACAGATGCATTACATGCCAACAAATGAACGTGGGAAAGAGAACTGTTGTCAATTTGAGTCACATTGGAAGATCACATGGTCCATTTAACAGAAAGCAGATGGATTTCATTGAGATGCCTGTAGGTGGTAGCTTGAGATACGTGCTGGTGATTGTATATTTAGTCATTGGACTGAAGCCTATCCTACATGCAGAAATGATAGCCTCACAGTAGCAAGGCTGTTACGTAGGGAGCTAATAGCAAGATTCCGGTTCCCGGCCTCTTTAGAATCAGATAGAGAAAGTCACTTCAATAACACAGTTATACAAATGGTATGTTCAGCCTTAAACATTGAGCAGAAGCTGCACTGTAGTTACCGTTCTGAAGCTTCTGGATTAGTGGAACAAAGGAATGGTACTCTGAAAGCTGGATTGGCAAAAAATGTGTGCATCCACTAATCTGAAATGGCCTGATGATTTACCTTTAGTTCTGATGAACGTGCAAAGTAAGCAGACAGAAAGACTGGTCTCTGTCCACATGAGATGTTGATGGAGAGAGCTGTGAGATTGCCAGCTGTTCCTGGAAATGCACTTGCTTGTAAGTATAACAGATGTCTTGGTGCTGGATCACTGCAAGGGTCCAGCTGAGGTGGTTCGCTCTTTGTCTCACCAAGTGGTAGCAACAGCTGTGCCACCATCCCAACACCAATGTCACAGTCTATGAGCTGGTGATTGGATGGTGATCAAGAAGCACATGCAGATGACTTGCTTGGAGCCTAGGTGGAAGGAACCATTTCAAGTCATTCTAGTGACACGACTGCTGTGAAGTGTGCTGGAGTTCCAAACTGGATTTATGCGAGCCATACTCATAAAGTGCCATATCCTTTGGATGATGAAGATCCAGAATTCATGAGAGCACCAGCAGAAACTGTACAGCCTCAAGAGGAGCAAGTGACAAAAACAGAGCAAGAGACTACAGTAGTAAAGACAGTGCAAACTGGTGAAGATCCAGATACTCCTCTGATAGCTGAACTTAAGGATACGCTCGATATTCCTCTATCAGCAGTGTAGCAGAAGAATCAAGTCTGAGCAGCAGGATTCTCCCAGAAACAAACAATTGAGAAAAAAGAAACATAGCAAATATAGTTTTTTGAAATAGCCGAAAGTGGACTTGAGTAGAATCAAAGTCACACAGATTTGAGTCCTCCTGAAGTGGCTAACGATGCAGGTCAAACAAATCAATGTAAATTAAGAACTTGTCAAATTCCTGCTAGACCAAGAAGAATCGAATGTCCAATTGTATCATCACTGTCTGGAAAAACTGTGAAAGGAAATAAGTGGCCTTCCTTGTCTACATTTTAAAATGTTCCTGATGTTTTGCTGAGCATAAACGAGGAAGCAGAAGCAGCAGAAAAAACAGATCTGGTTGAAGGAAAAACAAGTGCAAGTCGAAAATAAAAAAGAAAGCGAGTTGCAAGTCGAAGATACACAGGTCCTGAATGGGCGCACCTTTTAGCTAATGAGTGGTACATGAGTTTGTGTCCTTTTGTTTTGACCGTGAGAATCCAGTTCAGCATTTTGGAACTTGAAATCATACTTGAACTGAGTTTTGAAATTACGTTGTCAATTGACCAAGAGAGACATTATGGGGGTGATTCTCACCCTGGCGGTCGAAAGACCGCTGAGGGTATTTTGGGTTTTGCACTGGGCTGGCGGGCGACCGCCAAAAGGCCGCCCGCCAGCCCAGTGCAAAACGGCCTTCCCATGAGGACGCCGGCTCAGAATTGGTGCAGTGGCACCCGTCGCGTATTTCAGTGTCTGCAAAGCAGACACTGAAATACAAAGTGGGGCCCTCTTACGGGGGCCCCTGCAGTGCCCATGCCATTGGCATGGGCACTGCAGGGGCCCCCAGGGGCCCCACGACACCCCATACCGCCATCCTGTTCCTGGCGGCAGGATGGCGGTATGGGGTGTCAGATGGAGGATTCTACAGGGCAGCGGAAAACCGGCGGGAGACCGCCGGTTTTCCCTTTCTGGCCGCGGCTGAACCGCCGCGGTCAGAATACCCTGTGGAGCACCGCCAGTCTGTTGGCGGTGCTCCCTCCAACCCTGGCCCGCCGGGGTCAGAATGACCCCCTATGCACTGTAAGTAATACTCAGTGAACAAGAGATTGTGATCTACTGAAAAAGACATTTGAAACTAATTATGACAAAGCTGCTAAACTGATTTTTGACAAGTTCTGGGAAGCCTGAAAGTTGCTGTATATACTTGCAAAGAAAACTGAAAATTATTTTTATTTTTTGTTGTGGCTGCATAGTTAAGTTTATATTTTTTCTTCCTTCTACTTTTTGATTCTTTACAGGCCACAAATATTAATTGCAATAGAAAGAATGGATGCAAGTATGTGTGTGTTGGATTGACAGTTGCATGTGTGTTGTTGAGTTTGTTGTTGATTATAAGCAGGAGTATTTCTGATAAAGCTGACATTACTTACATATCCAATCCAATACAAGAGGTTACTACACTTTCTGAGTAAGAAAAGTTCTATAAAGATGGGAGTTACTTAGACAACTCATAAGGAGATCTTCCAAATAATGTTTACTATTGTTTGTTGTATGAATATGTTGAGAGTATAGATGTGAGAGGATATTATGGGGGTCATTCTGACCCCGGCGGTAATTACCGCCATGGCGGAGGTTGGCGGTAGCACCGCCAACAGGCCGGCGGTGCTCCGCCGGGCATTCTGACCGCGGCGGTACAGCCGCGGCCAGAAGCGGAAAGCCGGCGGTGTACCGCCGACTTTCCGCTGCCCGTCAGAATCCTCCATGGCGGCGGAGCGCGCTCCGCCGCTATGGGGATTCTGACACCCCCTACCGCCATCCTGTTCATGGCGGTTCTCCCGCCAGGAACAGGATGGCGGTAGGGGGTGCCGCGGGGCCCCTGGGGGCCCCTGCCGTGCCCATGCCAATGGCATGGGCACGGCAGGGGCCCCCGTAAGAGGGCCCCACAAAGTATTTCAGTGTCTGCCTAGCAGACACTGAAATACGCGATGGGTGCAACTGCACCCGTCGCACCTTCCCACTCCGCCGGCTCAATTCTGAGCCGGCCACCTAGTGGGAAGGTTGATTTGCCCTGGGCTGGCGGGCGGTCTTTTGGCGGCCGCCCGGCAGCCCAGGGCAAATCTCAGAATCACCGCTGCGGTCTTTTGACCGCGGTGCGGTGTTCTGACGGCGGTACCTTGGCGGACGGCCTCCGCCGTCCGCCAAGGTCAGAATGACCCCCTATGTGTTTTACACAAGTTCCTTCCTCAGTAAAAGAAAGAATTACATATCCTTGTGGGATCAGTTGTAGTCTTTTACTAAGAAGGCTCTATATTCAGGAGTCTTTTCTTTTGTTCCACTTAATCAACACTTGAGTAGTATTGCTAAAGCTAGAAACACAGACATTGTTTTGAACCCACATTGACATTTGGTACCGCATTTGCTCATAGGAATAATTTAACATGCATGCTTTCACCAGTTGAGAAACATTTCCTGAATTCAGCTGATGATAGAAGAAAGGCAATTAAAGGGAAGATAGAAAAGGGCTCAGTAAAACACAATTATAATAATGATCATTCATATAGTGTAATTAATATGCAAGGAAAACTTGCTTTAGATTTCCAACATGTAGGGAAGCTTTGTATATACAGGCATCGATCTAGAACTGATACTAAGTTTGTGGGAATGAGTGAATGCAGACATGTATTTCTATTTAGGAATATATGGGACTTTATGCTAAATGGACAAGATCCCTCAATTCCAGGTGTATACTATATTTGTGGTAAAAAAAAATATTCTTGTTTCCCTAGGGATGGTATGGGACTTGTTATTTGGGGGTGGTTTTCAATAAAATATACCAGATTTACAACATAAATGATACTCATGACAAATCAAGACCAAGATCAAAAAGGGCAATCTCTTCAGAAATATTTGGGGATATATTTGGAGCAATTATTCCTTCTATAGGAGTTGGTCTGAATGACATGAACATTAGGAAATTCTCAACCATGGTTGACAAAATGTTAACAGATTTTTCTGGAGCAATACTTCTCATGGATACAAAAATGGCTGCGGTCTGCCAGCTGGTTCTTCGGAACCGTCTTACATTAGACATCCTTTTAGCAAAAGAGAGGGGAGTCTTTCGGATGGTTAAGGCACAACATTGTTGCATTTTTAATCCAGACAATAATAAAGAAATTAAGAGCTACATTTGAAATTTTACAAATTTGAATTCCTGACTCAAAGTATCTGAAACAACCAAGTAAGTGGGAAAATATAAGTAAAGGTCTGACTAAAGTGAGCAATTGGTTGGGAAATATTGGTCAAGGTTGTGCAGGAACAATACTGAAGCCATTATTGATAATGGTTGTATGTCTTATTTGTGTAGTCGGATTCTACAAATTGTACAGATGAATAAAAACACAAAGGGTGAAATATAAACAGAGGAGGGAAGAAATAGAAATGGAAAAGATGAGAAGCAGATACTTTTAAGATTTGAGAAATTTTAAAAATTTCAGAAAACCTAACTATAGATATACTGAACAAACTAAGTTTTGAATTATTTCATTAATTAAGTGTTCTTTTGTGACGTCACATATTGCTGACAGAGGAGGGATTGTTAGAGAGCAAACATTATTGATAAAAATATGAGTAGACAAATTTTACAATTAACGTGTACTAAGAGGTCTAATTAGAGAAACATGTGTTAGAAAAATAAAAAGTCCATGTTTGAAATGTGGTTGACATGGTGTCCACTACATTGAATTCTATTTGAAATAATAAATAACATTGAAAATGTATTTTGATGAATCATACCCACTTGTACTGACAAAGGCTGATTAATATTGATGATCAAAACTAATGATTTGAAATTATGATTGACTAATTAAATAATGTACTAAATATGATTCTTCATGTATTAGCATTAGTAAAAGACATAAACTTTAGTATTCTTCCACAAGTACAGTGTTCAAGATCTTATGCTGACTTCATTGAAAATCTTTTGCAAACATTGTTTATTAACTGTCCAATTGAAAGGATCACAGTAGAAATATACTACCTGTTCCACTCTGTTCACTCCGTTCTTCCTTGTAGTAATAATTGAAAGTTTAGCAATGGGATTTAGTTTCTGGTAGGAAGTAATGTTAGCTGAAATGTCATGTTCTGTGCTGTTTTCTATAATGTTATTATTCTGCGGATACTGCCGACTGGAGAGGACTGTCAACACGGGCCTATCCTGAAGAAAAGTGAAGAAAAGATACAAACTGAGAAGAAGTGAAATTCAGTTGGTTGCTCACTATCACACCTCATAGTCTTGTGCAATAGGAGTCTAGCTAGTGATTTTTGGGACTTTAATTTAGCAAAGTTCTAGATGATGTAGTTCAGTGTTTTTAGAGAGTTTTGTGGCATTACACCTCCTTGTAAATATGGGCTCGTCCGACACAGTTTTCTGCATTAGAGGGGCGTGCAATGGGTGTTACTGTGGGCATCCACCACAACACACATTGTTTTCGACGCTGCCTCAGATTTACGAGTTGTCGTAAACCTTAGGCAGTACCAAAAACTAACGCCAGCGCAGGGGTGGTGTTAGCATGGTAAAACGAGGAGGAATGCTCTTGTTCCTCCTCGTTCCTTGCTTTTTCTATGTGTGCTGCATTTTACAGCACACATAGAAGAAACAAAATGTCATGGATGATTGTTTATGTGCAGGAAGGTGTCCCTTCCTGCACATAAACAATCATTCCGAAATGGCGCTTTGTTACTTCTATGTGTGCTGCATTTTGTAGCACACAGAGAAGTGCCAAATCACCATAATATATTGTTTATGTGCAGGAAGGCACACTATAGTGCAAGGATGCCTGCGTTGGCAGCCTAATTTAGTGCGGAGCAGGGGGGGAACGCACAGCAGCGCTGTGTTCCTCTAAATACAGCGTATCCCTGTGTTTCAAATATGATGCAGCTCGGCACTGCTATTTTTAGTGCAGCACTGTGCTGCATCACCTTGGCTTAAATCAGGGCTATACTTTTCCATGAAAGGCCCAGCAGGCAGAGATGCACGTGGCTGTAGGTGGAGTGGCATTTGAGTTGGCTGCATAGCAAGGTTTGGTAGTCTGTGACAGATTGGGTGCACAGTCTGCCCAGGTGCTATATTTAGGTACTACCATGTTTTGGAGAAAAAATATAAAAAACATGACAAATTTATTTTTCAGTGTGCTTTCGCAGCCAGTCAATCAGGGCAACGGCAGCCTAGCATCCAGCAATATAATCTCTATGATATATAGATATTAAAAATATATAATTGTGGTATATTTTCTTATGGTCCAGGCGTACTATCGTTGACCAAAATACAAATATCTCAAACCTCTATTTCACTTGTGCCTGCTTTCTAAATTTTCAAAATGTGCTTCCCACAAGGGGCACCTGAACACTATTTTATGCAATACTCCTTTCACTTGTTAATTTTGATCTTATAGATCGTGCTCAATTTCACTTAAACTCTATTCCCATCCAATCCTTATGCCCCTCCCAAATTCTTCCTTTTAACCCTGATGTCCATTTCACCTGTGTCTCGCTCACTGTGTTCCTATAACCTTAGTTTATTCATCCTGTGTGTCTATCGCTGTCTCACTGCGCCTGCTTCTACAATACTCCAGCACCCTACGCACGTAAGCATAGCCCTCTTTTTCTGAGGAAACAATTGTATTATTTTTCACTGAAACAGTACACAGAAATCAGAAAACGTTTGTATCATTTTTTTGCTATACTTCAGACTGAGAAAAGACAAAATGAAAGGAATGTCAACAATGCAGCATTCTAAGTCTGAGTAATGAATTTATTAAGGCACTTCTCAAGGTTCGTTCAGGGAAAGCGTTTAGGTCAAATGCAGCAACACATATATACTTCTGGAAAACAATCACAGCAGTAGAATAATAATGGTCATAGAAACAAACAAAGAAAATACACTACTTCAACCATGGATAATACATCTACATATGCAGTAATTATATATTCATGCAGAACGCAAAGCTAAAAATAAGAATTAAAAATGCATCACCATGAGGCTTGATAGTGACATCATCTCTTTGCCAGCTTCAAGTCGTGAACCCAGATGACCACAAAAAGAGAGAAATATCCTCAATGGGAATCCGGGCAAAGGGGTCCCCCTCCCGGAAATAAGTTCTGTCAACGCCGGTTGTCAAGCTTCCTCTTATATACTTTAAACAAGCTGGAGATGAGAATTCTAGAAACTCCCTCCTCCCATACAGTAAGTTGTTAAAAGAGCACAGTTAGAGATTGGCCACATCCTAAGGTGTGCTCCCAAGACCGAACTGTTCCCTGCCGTACCAAAAACATTCTATGGTATATCTATCTGCACCACAAATTCTTTGGAAAAGTCATGAGCCTTGAGCATGGGTGATGTGCACATGGCCTCCTTCAGGGTGTCAAAAGCAGTCTGGCACACCTCTGTCCAGATCACCTGGTGTGGCTGCTTCTTGGAAGTCAGCTCTGTCATGGGGGCAACAATGGTGCCATACTCCTTGATGAATCTTGTGTAATAACCAGTGAGTCTTAAAAAGGCCCTCATCTAAGTCTGGGTCTTAAGGGTGCCCAATATTGGCTTGTAGGGGCGCCACCTGACCACTCCCTACCTGGGGTCCCAAGTACACCTCAGGTCTCAACCCTACCTGGCAGTTACTGGCCTTGATGGTGAGGCCTGCACTTTGCAGGGGCGTCAACACTTCCTGGAGGTGGTGCAAGTGGTTCTCTCAGCTGAAGCCGAAGACAGCAATGTTATCTAAGTAGGTGGCACTGACGTTCTCCAATCCAGCCATGATCTGGTTGACCAGCCTCTTGAATGTGGCGGGGGCATTTTTCAACCCAAAGGGCATGGCTCAGAACTGGTAGTATCCCTCTGGCATTGAGAAGGCACACCTCTCTTTTGCCCCCTCAGTTAAGGCAATCTGCCAGTACCCAGACATCAGATCATACGTGCTGAGGAACTTGGCATCTCCCAATCGGTCAGCAAGCTCATGTGCTCTGGGGATGGGGTGCACGTCTGTCTTGGTGACAGCATTGAGCCTCCGGTAGTCACCGTAGGACCTAAGTTCAGGTGTGATACTGGGTGGGGCAGCCTTGGGGACCAGAACCACTGGGCTGGACCAAGGACTGTTGGAGTGCTCAATCACCCCTAACTCCAGCATCTTAGAGAGTTCCTTCTTGATGCTGTTTCTCACTCTATCAATCAACCTGTAAGACTTGTGCTTAACAGGCAGGCTGTCACCAGTATCAATGTCATGGGTGTACCATTGGGTGACGCCAGGGGTAGGTGAGAATAGAGAGGAAAACTGTCCCGGCAACTGGCGACAGTCCCTCTGCTGTTCTAGTGTCGAAGTAAGCCTCAGCAAGGCCTACTAGTACAAGGGGTTCGCCCTTCTCTGCACAAAGTCCTCAGACCATATAGGAAGAAGTTGGCACAGAAACTGAAATAAAAGACAAAGTTTATTAAACCTCATGAGGTGGTACTACAGTTCAAACAGCACCCTTCGGTAATGTTTGAAGTAGCACACTGAACTAAGAGAGCATGGTCCTTTTATACCCACGCAGGGGCTAAAAGAAGGTGGTACAATTATAGAAGCAAGACTTACATACATATAAGGTCATATGGAAATGCACAGTCGACAGGTAGGAGGGGCTGACAGTTTTCAAGGACTAGTTGACACATTTCTGTCTGTTACTGATTTCTAACAGTTGCAGATCTTACTGGGCATGTGCGAAAGTGGGAGATGCTAAATTTAACTTGTCACTAGACAGATTTTCAAGAGTAGTTAACAGAAAGGTAGGACAGAGCACATGGCGAGCACATGGCAGAGAAAATGGCTGCCATGAATACAAAATGGCTTCCGCGAAATTTTCACAATAGTTGCTAAATACAAGATGTCTTCTGCTAATGCTTAATCTAATAGCTACTGACTTACAACAGACGACCTTTTCAGCATTTGCTGAAGACATTCGTCTTTCTGGGATAATCTAAATATTCATCTTGTATATTTATGCTCATCATTTCAGCTATTTCCTTATCTAACATGTGTTGTGCTTTCATTTCTGTAATATTTCTTTTGGTAGGCATACAAGCAGTAATACACATGGAGCAGAACATTGGACCACACTGAATACAGATACAGCATGTGAAAAATATTGCAGTCATTACACACAGGATAGTGAGTAGTTTCCAGCCCCAAGTGGAAACAAGAGCCCAAAACCATCCAGAAAAAGTCCAAGTACCAGTCTCTGTGTGGATTTCTGCAGCAATTGTATGCAATTTAGATATTGCATCATATACTGCAGGTGAGTGATCTGGAATGAAAACGCAGCAACTACTACCGATGATGCGACACGCACCACATCGATCAGCTAATATCACATCTAGTACCATACGATTTTGGAGCACTGCAATCCTCGCAATTTGGAGCTCCTCTGTAATATTCCCAAGTGCCAGAGCTGCCTGATTGGTAACAGCTTCCACAACCCTAGTCAATCGTCTCACTTTCCTACTGTTTAACGCAGCACCCACAAAGGAGAACAACCCTAAATTAAAATCAACATATTGTTGCATGCTAGTGTCCGTTTGGTCCACCTCATTTGTACTTATTGTCCTTTTACATCTATTTTTAATGATGTCATTGAACAGTTTTAAATCTCGGTGATATGATGCAGGGGCCTAAAACACAGGGGGTAATAGAAAAGATACATAACACACACCTGACCACCCAACAGGTAGTTGGTAATATCCATAGTTACCACAAACAAAATATGTATTATGTGAAGCTGTAAAACTACTATTAATTACACCCTCAATAGTTAAAATCAAGGTACAATTGCTTATCCCCACTGGAATTCGCCCAATGCTACGTATACATAAATCTGCTTTAGTTTTTGTAACAGAAATCACAAATTGTTCTTTCTTGTCAGAGTCTCTTATATTTGTGAAGACATATGGTATTGAAACATTGTCCGGTTGATACTCTTCCCATTCCCATTTAGTTCCTTTGGCTTGGGGATACCCATCTTTGTCTTGGTAGCATACTTTATTAAGGTGAAAAAGAAGTCCGTCCTCTGTACGTTTTCCAGATGCAAACAAAAGCGTATACCAAGCTTGACAAGAACCATTGTGTGAAAAAGGAAGAGGAATGAAAGGTGTTCCTCCTTTCTTTTGATGCGCAGGTATCATTCCACATACCCAACAGTTAGTAGTATTTGTAACATTATGAGTATGATGCAACATCTGAATGAAAGTATTATTGAAGTACGATTGACGGTGCTTCTGCTCAATGATAGGGAAGCGTAAAGTAATAGTGATACTCTGGTCCTGGAGTAGTAGCAACAAAAAACTCACGAGCAGGAGCCTTCTTTTCAACAAACCAGGTGATTATTGCTATAACCACCAAAACAACAACAACAAACCCCATAGTTGTAATGATCAGTTTGTTATTCATTTTAGCAACAGTGATAATTGACCCTTTCAGAAAATAATTAAAAAACAATCGTTGGAGCTTTTATCCCTGGGCAGCCGCTGATTTCTTCACCACGGACCAAGACGGGTGTCACTACTCTAATGCATGGCTGATCCCCCCCCTTGCCACATTGGCTCTCCGTTTCACTAACCCAGGGCGGTAGCTCAACCAGTTTTCTCCAGCACTATGGTGTCTTTCCTCGGTCTCAAATTATATCGCGACACTCCAGAAATCGTATGGTCCGGGAAGAACGTCAGGTGCTATAGCACGGCCTTTCTCCGTAGTCAAAATGTTTCGATGATCGGTCAGCACAGCAGGTTCCACTAAGGTAGGTAGCACTCTCTTTCAGTGAGTACTATGGACCCAATTCTTTCGGTTTGTCACTCGAACTGCTGTCCTTGTCGCAAGGAGCACCTGCTCTGGGCCTCACCACCTTGGTTCCAAGCTGCTTGATCTTTCAAAGGACTTAATCATCACCTGGTCACCAGGTCGGAGTTCATGGCCTTCACCTGTAGATCTGTCAGGAAGTGCTTCTCGAACCTGTTGATGAATAGAAACCAAATTGTTGGTTAACTGTGCCAAATAATCATTCATCAGGACACAAGGTACATCATATACAGAATTTGGCTTAGGAACTCCCCAAATGTTCATTGGCCTTCCAAATACTATTTCATAGGGAGTAAGGCCTATTCGAGAGTGTGGCACTGACCTAATAGACAATAATGCCAACGGTAATGCATCTGGCCAAGTTAAGGATGTGGAAGCCTGTATCTTCGCTAACTTCAGCTTCAAAGTAGCATTATACCTTTCCACCAACCCTGCTGATTGTGGGTGGAAAACCGCATGGAACTTCTGTTTGATCCCTAATCCTTTCAGGACATACTTAATAACTTCCCCAACAAAATGAGGTCCGTTATCATTCCATAAAAGTCTGCAAACACCAAACCTAGGGAAAAATGCTTTCAAAAGCGCCTTCGCTGTGGTAATGGCAGTATTATCCTTTGTGGGGTACGCCTCTATCCATTTACTGAAGGCACATACCACCACCAAGACATGCTTTAAATTGTTGCAGTGTTCAAGCTGAATATAATCCATTTGTAGAACTTCGAAAGGTGCAGTTGGTGTAGTAAACCCTCCCACAGGAGTTTGTGTCCCTTTTCCAGGATTGTATTGTAAACAGATCAAACAAGACTGTACTACTCTCTTAGCTGTACTGGGAATTTCTGGATGCTCCCAAACTTGCGTAAGCAACTTCATTATTGTTGAAGCTCCAACATGTGCCAGCCCATGTGCCATCTGAACCATAGGTTGTACAAAAGCTATAGGCAATTTCCATTTATCCATCTGCTTATTCCGCCAACAGCCCTCATCATCCAATTCTCCTTCTTCAGACCATTGCTCACGTTCTTTCACAGAAGCAGATTTCTGTACATCTAATATGTCTTGTCTAGCATTATGCCAACGTTCAGCTTGTGACTTCACTACATACATAGAAGTAGCACTTAGCTGCATCGCTGTCTCACGTGCTACGCGGTCCGCAAGGGCATTACCTTGCCCTATCTTATCGGTCACTTTCTTGTGTGCACTACATTTCAAAATAGCTAGTTTCTTTGGATATGTCAATGCAGTCAAGAGGTTATGCACTAATTCTCCGTGCATTATCTGCATCCCGTGGGATGTGAGAAAGCCTCTCTCCATCTAAAGCAAACCAAAATCATGAGCCACTCCTAAAGCATAGCGGCTGTCTGTATAAATGTTCACACATAAGTCAGTACTAAGCTCACATGCTCGTGTCAAAGCTATTAGTTCAGCTGCTTGAGCTGACTTCTGTGGTATACGAGCTGTCTCCACTACCATGTGTATTGTGGTGATTGCATATGCAGCTGAGGTCGTACCGTCTGGCAACTTCAAACAAGACCCATCAACCCATAATTCCCCGTCTACATCTGGAAGGGGCGTATCTTGTAAATCAATACGACCCTTTGTTTGTTCTTCGGTAAGGAATATACAATCATGTGTTTCTTGTGACTGAGGCTGAGTCACCGGATATGGCAACAAAGTGGCTGGATTTAGTGTTGCACATCTCTTCAGTGTAATGTGAGGAGCCAGCAATGTCAAATCATATCCTGTCAGGTGAGCCTTAGTTAAATGTTGCGTCTTTGTTTGATTTAAAAGAGCATCAACCGCATGGGGTACTAACACCAACAGCTTATAAGACAAAACTATCCCTTCACTCTGACGTATTGACACAGCTGTTGCGGCAACTGAACGAAAACACCCAGGCAACGCTCGAGCGACAGGATCAAGTACTGCTGAAAAATATGCACAGGGACGCTGCTTATCGCCATGTGTCTGTACTAAAACTGACAATGCACATCCATCTTTCTCATGTATGAAAAGTGCAAAAGGCTTCGTGTAATCTGGAGTACCTAACACTGGTGCTGAACAAAGGGCTTGTCGTAGCTGCCGGAAAGCAGTCTCACATTCATCTGTCCATGGGAGGGGCATTGGAGTATCTTTAGTCAAAAGTGCTAGAAAAGGTTTGACAATGTGTGAAAACCCTAATATCCATTGCCTACAAAAAGAAGTAAGACCAAGGAATGCACGAACATCTTTCTGAGTAGAGGGTACTGGTGTGACTAAAATTGCTTGAATACGATCTGATGTAAGTGCACGGCCCTCCTTAGACAAAAGATGACCTAAATAGGTTACCTTTGGTCTACAATATTGCAAATTCTTTCGTGACACTTTATGATGGTGTGAAGCAAGAAAAGAAAGTAAGGACAAAGTGCACTTTTTACATTGCTCAGGGGTATCAGCTGCCAACAAAATATCATCAACATATTGTATGAGAGCCACACCTTCAAGCAAAACAAAAGAATCAAGTTGTTGTTTTAACGCTTGACTATAAATACTAGGACTCTCAGTATAGCCTTGAGGAACTCTGCAAAATCTATATGATTGTTTATTCAAAGTGAAACCAAACAAATATCGGCTGTCAGGATGAACAGGGATCAAAAAGAAAACATTCTTCAAGTCTATCACAGAGAACGTAGTTGCTGTCGGGGGAACCAAAGTAAGAAGTGTTGTGATGTCAGATACCACAGGATATTGTGGTACCACAATCTTATTGACTTCTCGTAAATCAATAATGAATCAGTAAATACTAGTATCAGTATCCTTTTTCAGAATAGGAAGAATCGGACTGTTACAAACATTATACGGAACACTTCCTCAACAACTCCAACTGCAATAAGATCATGCACAATTCGTGTGAGTGCTTCTTCGCCCTCCTGTGAAATTTTGTATTGAGGCAAACGTGGCAATACAGCTCCCTCCTTGACACTAATATGTACCGGTGGAATAATCATTTGTCCCACATCGGTATCTGAAGTAGCCCACAAAGTATTAGGGAGTGAAGCTAATGCAATATCCTCTTTAACAAGACAAAATCTTTCCATCACAGGATGATTATCATTCAAAATAACACACACCCCTTCAGGAGAGCATCGTATTGTAGCCCTGAAATACTTGAGCATATCAAGACCCACAATATTGTCTGGTGTATTTGGAGAAAGCATAAAAGGACATGGAGCAGTAAATTTATCAACATGGAATGCAAGTGGTTGTGACAATAGGCTAGGGGAAGGTGTTCCATCGAAACCTATCGATGTAAAGGTTAAGCCAGACAGGGGAGCCCTTGGAATCAATTGTTTAGACAAGGCGCTACGAGTAGCTCCTGTATCAACCAGAAACTGATCAATAGAACCCAAAACATGTGCTGTAACATAGGGACCCCTCTGATCTACTGGAACTTCAACTGATTCCTTACCCCATCCTAGGCAATCCTATGCATAAGCAGAATCTTGGAAATCAGGCTACACATAGCTAGACATCTGGTATTGGTTCCGTCCATCAAAAGTGTTAAACCCATCCTGCCCTCGTACATTAGCATCAACCCTAGCATGATCATTTGTGCTTCTTCTAGGCCCTGAATATCCTGAGCGATTTCTCATTTGTCCCCGACCACGTGAACACTGCTGAACATGTAGTGCTGGACAATCGGCAGCCCAATGCCCAAATTTCTTACAATACGCACACTGATCAACAGACAAATTCGAACGAGTGTAAGAAGAACCATAAGATCCACGTCCACCTCTATCACTACCTCTAAAAGGTGGACCATAAGCTTGAGCCAACATAACCTTCGTCTTTAATTCTTTAATCTTTTTATCCTCGCTACCCTTTGCTTCTAATTTCTGATGTTCATAATACTGAGCCATAGTCAAAAGAGAAACCGGAGTAGAGGTAGTCCATGAACTTTCACTAGCTTTTAGATGACTAGCTATTCCTGGTAACAGATTTGTGACATATTTATCGACAAACAAATGTCTGCCCATATCATCTGACAATAACTGGCCGCTAAAATCATGAAATGCTTCTTCAAAGCGTGTAAAGAAATCAGAGACTGATTCATCTGCCTTTTGCTTACGAGACACTAAAACAGTCCAATCTATCTTTTTAGGGGGAATAATTGTTTTGAACTTTACTAATATGGCTGCGGGAAGATCTAGAATCAACTGATATGGCTTTTTAGCAGGTTCCCTATCCCCGTCCATCTGTTCTAATTCTTTCCACAACGCCCCAAAAACTACACGATCATCAACTTTACGAACAGTTCTCCACATATCTGGCGGTAATATCAATCCGAAAAATAAATCAATGTCAGCCAAAGTCATAGTACAAGAACTAATTGCTCCCTCAACTTCCTCATAAAAGGCGGCTGGATTTTTCCGCGGGTCAGGTAATGCTGTTTTAAGTGCCAATACATCTGCCCTATTCCAAGGAGTATACACCCAATTATAAATAAAATAACCCTTAGCATCAACAGAAGTTTTATCATCACTTGTACCTAATCCTTTAGGAGGAACACACAAAGGCGCGGCCTCCCGCATTGGTTTCGCGTGAACTATCATAGTCTTATCTGTTCCGAAGATGGAAGCTTGCACCCCGCCGGTCTGAGATGTCCGTGCAACTACGTCCACAGCCCTTTTCTCCTCTTGCAAACGGACTGCCGCAACACATAATTTCGCCAAACGCCTGATTGCATCAGCCATCTGGGAGAAAACAAAAAGACCATCACGCATTTGCTTATGATCAGCTGCTACATCATCGGGCTCTAACTCATCAGAATATTTCCAAAATAGTTCAATAACTTCTGTGCCAAATGCCTCAGTAAAATATAGCTGCTCCTTTTCCGTCCACCCTTTCATGTTGTCTAACAGTTCAGAAGCAGAGACAACGCTACAAATTGTTTTACGAGCAATAGATCTAGGCTCAGACACACGGTCAGCAGGCAACATAGAGCGACTGTCTTGTATCTTCTGTTGCTCCGAACCGGAGACCTCAGCTAACTCATGAGGGGCAGAAGAAACGACATATGGAGGTGGAGGGCGATCTCGTAACAAAAAATCATTGTGTGGTTTATTAAGGATAGGATAGAGAGGTTGCCTAACAGTGTATTGGCCAGTTACCTGTAATTTACGTTCTTTCTCTTCTAGCTCCTTTAAGTCATTTATTTCTTTCTTCCTCATTTCCAATGCTTTCACATATACATTCTTCCGCTGCTGTTTCTCAAGCAGGGCTTGCTCACGCTTCACTCGTCCACGCACTTCTTTCTCCCACATTCATACACAGTCAAACATATCTTGCCTAGACCTTCGCTTACACATACATTGTTCCACATACTCAATCTTTCGCAAATCAAATGACCCATGCATAGGCCAACATAACTCAGGATCCGCACGAGTGTATTTATTCCATAATGTGCTGTACATTATAGAAGAAAGACCATGTTTAACATACATATCTCTATTGGGCGTCCCCTCTGGGGGTGCCGGTTGCGATTCTTCCAGTCTCAAATTGGTACCATTACAAAAGCAACACAACCTACGAAGTGCGCTAAAAACAGGCATGCCAAAAATAGTGCAGAATATACAATATTATAATCAAAGTAGCACTTAAGGTGCCATTCAAATCAAAATTAAATTGGAGAAAATTCTCCTCATTACCTGCCTATATAAATTGCAATTTATATATCAATTCAAAGGACACAAATTGACTAGTCACCCAAAACATGCGAGCCACAGTAAGTGGTGCTAAACTTCATTACCAAACAAAGGCATCAAAACCCACAGCAAGTGCCGTAAAACGGCTCTTACCAATCACAGGGCATCCAGGTTCCAACTGGCAAGTTCTAAAATCGACCAAATGGTCACTGCATGACGAATGAACAAAAAGGATCTCAGTCGAGGACCGGCGCCACCTGGATGGTCAAATCAGAAAGAAGGGAAAAACGCCGTGGTTGCCAAGACTCGGGTCTCCTCAGGCATTGATCGTCCGCAGCGAGATCCCAATCCTTCGTCGCGACCAATCCGTCGGGCGTCCGAGTCGCAGATGAGTCCCTGTTCGGGCACCAATTTGTCGAAGTAAGCCTCAGCAAGGCCTACTAGTGCAAAGGGTTCGCCCTTCTCTGCACAAAGTCTTCAGACCATATAGGAAGAAGTTGGCACAGAAACTGAAATAAAAGACAAAGGGGGTCATTACAACATTGGCGGTAAAAGCCGGTTACCGCCGTGCAGAAGACCGCCAACACACCGCCGCGGCCGCGGAACTCCGCCACAGCTATTATGACCCACAGCACGGAATCCGCCGAAATACAGACACCCACACAACTCCGCCACACCAAAGGTCAGTGATAAACTGGCGAAAACTAATCCTCCACCGTCACGCCAACAGAAACACGCCCATGCTATCATGACCCACGAATCCACGCAGCGGTCTTTCAACCGCGGTATTCCATTGGCGGTACACACCGCTGCGCTCAAAATACACACACATCTCCAAAACACCGCCACATTGGACAATTCAAAATACACACACCTGATACACATACAAACACCACTCCCACACACCCAACACTATATAAAACACACACCCACATCACCCACAAACCCCTACCACCAAAAATTCAGAAGGAAGGCCAGAGAGAGACTACAGAAATAGACAACCCCACCACACAGAGGCACACAACACCATCACCCACAGAACTTCCACTCACCTCACACAACACACCACCACACATCACCACAGTCATCAACACACACACCACCCCACACGTCACCTACACCACCCCATGTCACACCAAAGACACCCCAGGTTTTCCGAGGAGGAGCTTAGGGTCATGGTGGAGGAAATCCTACGGGTAGAGCCACAGCTATTTGGAGCAGAGGGGCAGCGCACCTCCATAGCCAGGAAGATGGAGCTATGGCGAAGAATCGTCGACAGGGTCAACGCTGTGGGACAGCATCCAAGAAATCGGGAGGACATCCGGAAGAGGTGGAACGACCTACGGGGGAAGGTGCGTTCAGTGGTCTCCAGGCACAACATCGCGATTCAGCAGACTGGCGGCGGACCCCCACCTCCTCCCCCACAACTAACAACATGGGAGGAGCAGGTCTTGACCATCATGCATCCTGAGGGCCTCTGAGGAGTCGGTGGAGGAATGGACACTGGTAAGTCGAATCTTAACTATCATATCCCCCACCCTACCTGCATGCCATCACACACCCCCACCCTCACCCCCGCCCCTATCACTCCAACTCCTCACTGATGTACTCATAACACAAACCACACATCCCAACGCCAAGCCCTGCATGACACAACTAAGCATGGACACCCATCACTAAAGCATGCTCACTGCACATACCCATAACAACCCCTCAACCATCATCATACAAGCCCCCACACAGGAATGCTTGCACTGGGGTACACGCACACCCACCCATTGCACACCATGACACACACACATGCAATAATTATGCTTTTCCACCCCTGCAGGACCACTACGTAATGTCACCACACAGGAGGGTCCAGACATCTCCACTCCACCCACAGAAGAGGCCCACAGTGACAACAGCAGCTCTGGCCAACTGGATCCAGATGACCAGCCCGGACCATCGCGGGCCTTGGGACAGTCGGTTCCCCTCGCACAGGCACAGCCCAACACTGACCTTCCACCCTCTGGTAACACCAGCACAGCACCCACCCAGCGGGCCCATACCTCCGTCCCCAGGACACGTCAATCAGCGGTGTGTCCACCACTACAGGGAACCCAGGGTAACCCACCACCCCAACAACAGCAGGGACCTGGGGGCAGTGGTAGTGGGCACACGATCCAGGGGACGGAGGCACAGGAACACAGGGGAACTGGGAGGGCTGCCGTGCGACAGGGGGCGGACAGGCCAAGGGAACCCACTCTCCACGAGGCCCTCTCCTCCATCATGGGAGCATACCACCACTCCCAGGAGACGATGGCGACGGCCCTGGCCAAGTTTCAGGAGACCCAGCGGATGCAGGAGGAACAGTATTTGGGGTTCAGGGAGGAGCTCAGAACCATCTGCTCTGCCCTGGGCACCATCGTAGGGGTGCTCAAGGACATACAAAAGACCATGAGGGACACCGTGGCACTCCAAGGGGCCCCTGACACTAGCCTGGACGATGAACTGCCCACCACCTCCGCCGGTGCTAGTGGACAGGATGCTCCACCACAGGACCACCACACCAGCACCCCACCCCCTGCAGACGGAGAACCACCCCGCAAGCAGGCCCTGAGATCCAGGAACAGGACAGAGCAAGATGGCAAGACCCCCGCCAGGAAATGAGACCACCCTGATTGTCCTCCCACTGTCTCACTTTGTTACCCTGTCCAGATATGAACTGCCCCAGCTCCACTTCCTATGCCCATATGGGCAGTGCACCTGTGAGACTAATAGACTGGACTCTGCCATGGACATTCCTCCACGATCACCCATCACCATTTTGCCACCCCCTCCAATAATTAGCACTTCAATAAACACCCTTGAAGCACAAAACAATCTGGAGTCAGTCTGTGATTTTGAAAATGTGTATTAGCAATGACAGTGACAAAATGCGTTTTCAAATGTAATGCCAACATACCTATGTCACACATCACAAGTCCATGAAGGATGCAAGCAGATGACACACATTGGTAACCACACCTGTGAAACCGTAATGGAAATGTACAACTCAGTTACCAAATACTGCTACGAATTGACAGACAGGATAGAGGTAGAAGTGTGAAAGTGAATGTGATAGTAAAAAAAAAAATCTCACCTGTATGTCACTGGAAATATTGCAGTATGACTGACTCCCTGTTGTCTATGTCTTCTTCCTCAGCTTCCTCTTCATCACTGTCCACAGGCTCCACAGGCTCCACAGCTGCCACAACACCGTCATCTGGACCATCCTCCTGCAGAAAAGGCACCTGGCGTTGCAAAGCAAGATTGTGAAGCATAGAGCAGGCGATGATGATCTGGCACACCTTCCTTGGTGAGTAGAATAGGGATCCACCTGTCATGTGGAGGCACCTGAACCTGGCCTTCAGGAGGCCGAAGGTGCGTTCGATCACCCTCCTAGTCCGCCCATGGGCCTCATTGTAGCGTTCCTTTGCCCTGGTCCTGGAATTCCTCACTGGGGTCAATAGCCATGACAGGTTGGGGTAACCAGAGTCCCCTAATAGCCACACACGGTGCCTCTGGAGTTGACCCATCACATAAGGAATGGTGCTGTTCCGCAGGATGTAGGCGTCATGCACTGAGCCAGGGAACATGGCATTCACCTGGGAGATGTACTGGTCTGCCAAACATACCATCTGTACATTCATCGAATGATAACTCTTCCGGTTCCTGTACACCTGTTCACTCCTGCTTGGGGGGACCAGAGCTACATGGGTCCCATCAATAGCACCTATGATGTTGGGGATATGTCCCAGGGCATAGAAGTCACCTTTAACTGTAGCCAAATCCTCCATCTGATGGAAAATGATGTAGCTCCTTACGTGTTTCAGCAGGGCAGACAGTACTCTGGACAACACGTTGGAAAACATAGGCTGGGACATCCCTGATGCCATGGCCACTGTTGTTTGAAATGACCCACTTGCAAGGAAATGGAGCACTGATAGCACCTGCACTTCAGGGCGTATTCCTGTGGGATGGCGGATTGGTGAGATCAGGTCTGGCTCCAACTGGGTACACAGTTCCTGGATTGTGGCACGGTCAAACCTGTAGGTGATGATCAAATGTCGCTCCTCCATTGTTAACAGGTCCACCAGCGGTCGGTATACCGGAGGATTCCGCCATCTCCTCAAATGTCCCAGCTGACTGTGCCTAAGAAGGACAACAGCGACCACAGAGTCAACAAATTCCCAGGTATGTACCCACAGCTACACAGAAAACGACACCAAATACAAAACTCTTCCTGTATGTGTGTTGAGTGTAGGCCTAGGTATGTGTGACGCAGTAGGAAATTAAGCCATGTGGGCCCCTGAAATGGCGGCTGCCTGACCTCTAAACTGGGACAATGGGATGTGAGGTATCTGCGATGTCGTTGTACACCGTCGCGGTAGGCGGTCGAAGACCGCGGCGCAATGCTGCATTGGTTAACATTGGACCCTATGGGTCCCAGGAGCCAATGATGAAGTGCGCCGGCGGTGATGATACGCACCGCCGCGGACGTCACCGCCGCGGACGTGACCGCCATTTTCTCTCTGTTCAATCACTCGATACCTGATCTTCGACAGGAGAGGACCTACACTGCAAGTGCTGCTGTGACCTCGGTCTGGAAGAGACAATGGCTGCTGCGTCTGGGGAAAGGGCCCCTGCCTTCACTGCTCAGGAGTTGGAGAAGCTAGTCGACGGGGTCCTCCCCAGTACACGCTACTCTATGGTCCTCCAGGCCAACAGGTAAGTACACAGGGAGCAAATTGTATGGGCTATGCTGGGTGGAGAGGGCTGGATGTCAGTAGCAAGGGGACAGAGTTCAGCGACCATGAAGGACTGTGAATGCATGTGCCACATGGCAAGGGTGGGGATGGGGGCCACTCACTTCGATGGTGCAGTTGTAAATGACTTCTCTTCTTCCCCTGTACATGTCATGTAGGTCAGCGCCAACCAGAAAAAGGACATTTGGCATGCCATCGCCAAGGACGTCCGGACCCTGGGGGTCCACCAGAGACAGGACACCCACTGCCGTAAAAGATGGGAGGACATTCGCCACTGGAGCAAGAAGACGGCAGAGGCTCAGCTGGGGATGGCCTCCCAACGTGAGAGGGGTGCCCGTCGCACCATGACCCCCCTGATGTTCCGGATCCTGGCGGTGGCCTACCCTGAGTTGGATGGGGGCGCATGAGGGCATCACAGCAGACACAAGGGGGTGAGTACACTCTCATTCTGCGGACTTTGCTCGCAGTGGAGGGGTCTGGCTGGGGGAGGAGGGCTGTGGATTTCCCTAGGCCAGGGCGAGTTACGTAGGCTAGTCCCCTCCGGAATGCAGGCCATGTGGTACTCCACCCCACCACTGTAGAGTGCCAAGTACAGGTATACATGCCCCTGTGTCATCTGTGTGTGCAGATGTCCACCATAGCCATGTAGGCCAGATCCCAGGAATTGCATCTGTAGAGGCCAAGAGCACGGCGTAGTGCAGGGGGCTGCTGTGTCTGTATTGTCCGCCAACGGTAGCGGTAAGCCATGCACTCAACCTGTCTTTCTTCTGTCGCCCCCCCCCCCCCTTTTTGTGCTCTCCCTGTTCTTTTGTGCATCAGCATCATCAGGCGGAGGTACAGTGGCACCGGAGCACGAGGGAGCTGCATCCCACATGGCCATGGAGGGCCACACCACAGACTCTGAATACACAAGTGGGACGGAGGGCGAGGGGAGCTTCACGTCGGTCACTGGATCAGCAACCAGTGACACGGACTCGTCCACCGATGGGAGCTCCCTTGTGGTGGCGGCACCATCTGTGCCCCCCACTTCTACAGGTACAGCCGCCACCCCCCCACCAGCACCTCCCTCCCAGCAGCCCTTCAGCCTTCGCTCTGTGCCCGCTCACCCAGGAGGGTGGGCATCACCTTCGCCCCAGGCACCTCAGGCCCTGCCCTAGTCACCCCTGCTGCCCTCAGTGAGGAGGCCATTGACCTCCTCAGGTCACTCACTGTTGGACAGTCTACCATTGTGAATGCCATCCAGGGTGTAGAAAGGGAGTTGCAACACGGTAATGCATTCCTGGAGGGCATTCATTCTGGTCAGGCTGCCCTTCAGCGAACCCTGCAATCTCTGGCCTCAGCACTGATGGCAGCCATTGTCCCTGTGTCTAGCCTCCCCCCTCCAACTTCCTCCACCCAGACCCAATCCCCTGTACCCCAGCCTATCCCAAGCACACCATCAGACAGGCATGCACACACCCCAACACATAAAAGTAGCTCTGGCAAACATAGGCACCACACATCCCACAGGCACTCACACAAGCATCACCCACATCCAGATACAGCAACATCCACTGCCTCCACTGTGTCCCCCTCCTCGTCGTCTCCCTCCTCCCTCCCAGTCTCGTCCACACTCTCACCTGCATGCACTACATCTACAGGCACCAGGACTTGCACCAGAACACCCCGCACCACACCCCGCTCACCTGCACTTACCACCCCCACTACCATTTACACGTCCCCTGTGTCCACTCCCAGTGTGTCTGTGACGCCCCCTCACAAAGTACATAAACACGGGCACCCACACACCCAATATCCATCCACCTCACGACAGCCTCCAGTACCTGCACCTAAATCACCTAAAGTTGCACCTCCTACAACCACCTCCTCTTCCTCCACTCCCAGACCCCCTCCAGCTACCCAACCCAGTGTTCGTCAGAAACTCTTCCTCAGCGAAGTTGACCTCTTTCCCACCACCCCCACCCCTCCAATTCATAGATCCCGTAGTAGCACCTCAGCCAAAAAAAGTCCGGTACCAGTGGTGCGTGTTAAAGGTGTGTGGAGTGCACCGGCCACCAGGGCAGCCAGTGTGACACAGAGCCAAAGCACTGCCAGTCCACCCCCTGTAAAGCACCTTAAGTTGGAAAGTGGCCGACGGGAGAGGGTGAAGACTCCTGCTGTCAAAACAGCTCACAAGGGTCCCGGGGGAAGTGCCGAGTCAGCTGTGACTCCTCCCAAGGTGGTGAAGGGCCAGAAGAAGTCTCCAAAGTCTGGGAAGAGCAGCACGGCGGAGAAGGCTGCCATCGTCCCCACCGGCCGGGACGCCACCGCCAGCAGTATCGTCACTGGTCAGGAGACCACCGCCAGAGTCAGTGCCCTGGAGGGCAGCAGTGTCGTCACTGGTCAGGAGACCACCGCCAAAGTCAGTGCCCTGGAGGGCAGCAGTGTCGTCACTGGTCAGAAGACCACCGCCAGAGTCAGTGCCCTGGAGGGCAGCAGTATCGTCACTGGTCAGGAGACCACCGCCAGAGTCAGCGCCCTGGAGGGCAGCAGTGTCGTCACTGGTGAGGAGACCACTGCCAGAGTCAGTGACCTGGAGGGCCCAGGCAGCCACAGCCCCGCTGGGCACTGAGGGACCGTAATGCCACACACCGCTGCACAGGTCAGAGACAGCAAAGGCAAGCACCGCTGAACAGGGCAAAGACCGCTATGGCAAAGCACCGCTGAACAGGGCAAAGACCGCCATGGTGAAGAGCGCTGAACAGGGCAAAGCACTGCTGAACAGGGCAAAGACCGCCATGGTGAAGAGTGCTGAACAGGGCAAAGCACCGCTGAACAGGGCAAAGACCACCATGGTGAAGACCGCTGAACAGGGCAAAGACCGCCCTTGCAAAGCACCGCTGAACAGGCCAAAGACCGACATGGCAAAGCACCGCTGAACAGGGCAAAGACCACCATGGTGAAGACCGCTGAACAGGGCAAAGACCGCCATGGCAAAGCACCGCTGAACAGGCCAAAGACCGACATGGCAAAGCACCGCTGAACAGGGCAAAGACCGCCATGGTGAAGACCGCTGAACAGGGCAAAGACCGCCATGGCAAAGCACCGCTGAACAGGCCGAAGACCGCCAGATCAAGCATCGTTAGCCCATGTGCAGCTGGGACAGTGACGGAACTGGGACCGTCACGGGGAGCGTGATGCACTCTGGGCACCAGTCCCCCTCCAGAACCAGTGGAGACTGTTATCCACTTGAGAGACTGTGGCTTTGCACTCCCCACGATATGGCAGTGGGCAACCCACCCACTGAAGAGACTTGAGTGACTGTGGCTTTGCACTCCCCAGGATGGTCCAGTGGGCAACCCACCCACTGTAGAGACTTGAGAGACTGTGGCTTTGCACTCCCCAGGATTGAACAGTGGGCAACCCACCCACTGTAGAGACTTGAGAGACTGTGGCTTTGCACTCCCCAGGATATGGCAGTGGGCAACCCACCCACTGTAGAGACTTGAGAGACTGTGGCTTTGCACTCCCCAGGATGGTCCAGTGGGCAACCCACCCACTGTAGAGGCTTGAGAGACTGTGGCTTTGCACTCCCCAGGATACATCAATGGGCATGGAGCCCCGTTGTGGATCTAGCGTGGTGATGTAATCCGGCTGAGGTGCCCCCCCTTCCCTTCCCCCTGAGGTGCCTGTTGTATTTCTATCTGATTCCCCTGCAGTGTTCTCTCCGTTTGTGGACAGGTATCTAGTGTGGGCCTCGCCCATGCATTTGGGGCCCAGTGGTCCAAGGACATTGACATGTGCATACCTGCACTACTAATCGTGATGTACATATTTGGAAAGTGTATATATATCTGTATATAGTCGGTTACTGTATTTTGATACATTACAATGTTTGAACTGATTTCCTTTTGTCTTCGCATTCTTCCGGGGGGGTTGTGGGTTGTTACTGTGCTGTTTGGAAATGCATTGGTGTGTGTGTTGTAGTGGGTGAGGGTCGGGTTGGGGGTGGGGGTGTTGCATGTGTGTCCCCCTGACTTTTGCCTCCCCCCTCCCCTATGTCGTAGGTTCAGTACTCACCATTGTCTTCGGCGCCTACGTTGCTGGTGATCGTAGAGGAGTAGGAAGACAAGCGCAGGGAGTATTTGTAGTTCGGGCTCCATGGTGGCCTCCTTCCTCGTGGAGTGTGTAGAGGTGAGCGTTTTCCCTTTGAAATGTCTGTTTCCGCCGTGTTTTTATCCATGGTGAATCCACCCCGGAAAAGGTGGCGGATTGGCGGGTTGTGATACTGTGGGCGGTACATTGTCTTCCGCTTGTCTGTTGGTGGTGACCGCTGCGCTGCTTGTCTGTACCGCCGTGGCGGTCGGAGTGTTAAAGTGGCTGTCTATGTTGGCGGTTTCCGCCACGGTCATAATTCCCTTTTTTTGTCCGGTGGCCTGTTTGCAGTATTACCGCCGCTTTAACACCGTCCGCCAGGGTTGTAATGACCCCCAAAGTTTATTAAACCTCATGAGGTGGTACTACAGTTCAAACAGCACCCTTCGGTAATGTTTGAAGTAGCACACTGAACTAAGAGAGCATGGTCCTTTTATACCCACGCAGGGGCTAAAAGAAGGTGGTACAATTATAGAAGCAAGACTTACATACATATAATGTCATATGGAAATGCACAGTCGACAGGTAGGAGGGGCTAACAGTTTTCAAGGACTAGTTGACACATTACTGTCTGTCAATGATTACTAACAGTTACAGATCTTACTGGGCATGTGCGAAAGTGGGAGATGCTAAATATAACTTGTCACTAGACAGATTTTCAAGAGTAGTTAACAGAAAGGTAGGACAGAGCACATGGCGAGCACATGGCAGAGAAAATGGCTGCCATGAATACAAAGTGGATTCTGCGAAATGTTCACAATAGTTGCTAAATACAAGATGTCTTCTGCTAATGCTTAATCTAATCGCTACTGACTTACAACACTAGGGTCAGAGTAGGGGAGAGGTTCAAGTCCTCCACTGACCCATCCTGCTCTTTGCAAGACAGGAGGTTGGGGAGAGGTTCACTCTCCTCTTCCACCACATCATATGTGACCAAGAGCACAGCCACCTCAGACTTCTCAAAATGTGGTTTGATGTGGTTTATGTGCAGGACCCTCTAAGGGTTCCTAGGAGTCCGCATGCCCACCGAGTAGGTGATATAATTGTTGCGCTCCTTTACCTCAAATGGCCTAGACCACTGATCTTGGAGAGCACAGGCCTCTACCGAGGCTATCACCCTCACCTTCTGGCCAGGCGGAAAATCAACCAGAGTGGTATTATGGTCATACTAGTGTTTCATGTCCTCCTGGCTAGATTTTAGATTCTCCTGAGCAAGTTTCCGAAAGCGGGCTGTCTGGTTCCTAAAGGCCAGCATGTAAATGAAAACATCCTGGGGTGGCTTCTTGTGAGCTTAGTCGATGTAGTTGGTTTCTTCTTCATTTCACCAGAACTCACTTCCAAGGGCCCAGGGACTGGATTTGGCACCACTTGGCAAGTCAGGATTCTCAGCAAGAAAGACCAGGTGCTGGCAGATGAAGTCTTTGATGAAGTCTTTGATGTCCCTGAGACTTCACAAAAGAAGGCATGCTCAGTTCAAGCCCTTGGAGAACCTTGGAAAGCAGGATGTAGAAAGCAAAGTTGAGTCCTTTCACTCCCAGGGCAGAAGTAGCAGCAGCATGCCAGCACATCAAAGCAATAGGCAGAGTGTGCCAGGTCCTCCTCAAGCATCCAGCTCCTCTCCTTGGCAAAATGTCCTCAGTCCAGAAGTGTTCTGAAGTTGTGGGTTCAGCCGCTCCATACTTATACTCTTTCCTACCTTTGAATTAGGCAAACCTCAAAGGAAAGTCTTTGTAATGCACAAAACCCTGCCTCTCTCTGTCCTGGCCCCAGACACACTCCAGGGGGTTGGAGACTGCTTTGTGTAAGGACAGGCACAGCCCTATTCAGGTGCAAGTGTCAGTTCTTCCCTCTGCTCTAGCCCAGGAAGACCCATCAGAGTATGCAAGACATACCTCAGCTCCCTTTGTGTGACTGTCTAGCGTGAATTCACAAACACCACTTTCACTACACTCCGGACCATTCTATCACAGAGAGACCCAGTGACTGAGACGTTCCACTCAGTTGCTCTTTATTCCTGTAAGCCAATAGCCACATTCAACATTCTTAGTGACCAAAGATGCCATTTCACACTGGGAACACTCTCTTGAGAGAGAAAGACATGAAGCAAAGGTATAAGCAGACCAAACAAAACTGAGCTTCCTACATTCAATGAGATGCCAGATTCACAGATATGGCAGGGAGGTGCTCTTCTTTTCTTGGTTCAGTTTTCCATCCATTATCAACTTGACAAATACACTGTAAAGCTGAGGTTTTATCTCAACAGTCTGTTTCAAATGACAACCCATTCTAATGATACTACCTGTCATCACAATGACTCATGTAGAAAGAACATGAACAATTTTTGTTAAAGTGGTCACAGCCCAAAAGAAAATTTGCAGTTATGGTACAAAAGAAAAGACCTAAAGACAAGATATATTAGGATTGTTATGAATTTAAATTCTTTTTATATCAGATACAGATTTACAAACTCAAATCCTTGAATAGTGGAGGTTGCACGCCATCCAGGCTTCTGTGGACTTTATTATTGATTTCCCATTCTCAAATAACTTTCCATGCTGGTGGCTATTGACCTCTTCACAAACATTGGGCACTTTATTCCATTACAAACATTATCTTTGCACAGGCACTTGCCTTTAGCTTCATAAAGGAGATCTGAGTGAATGTTTGAATGGCCCATAATAATAACAGGCGTAGGTTCTCGGTTTTCCTCCAACTTCTGGTCAGCTGTGTTATCTATCCTGGCAGTACATGGCCATAGGTTTCCCAGCTACTATTGGTAATCAGATGGGCAGACAGAATGATAATGCAATCATTAAACAGAACTTAAGCTGTTTTTGACTCATTATGCTAAGGATAGAGCCCACTGGACAACAAACACCGAGTTGTATATAATAACTCGCCACACATTCACCTATCTTTCACTCCTTTTTTCCCTATGGATTACATTTCTGAATGTTACTGATCACCAGCCCTACATTTCTTTTGGTGAAAGCAATGATCTATCTATTAGTGTGATTCACAAGTAAGTGGTGCTGTTTCTGTTTTGGTTGTTTTCGTTCTTGAGCCCCTCCAGTTAGGAGTATCATAGGTATGGATGCAGTCTCTCTCTCGTTCCTATTCTTCCATTTAATTCCCTATTTGCCTGGTCTTGTCTCATCGCTGCTGTAAAGACACTTTCCATCATACAAACACTGTGAGAATGCCAGAAGGGCACCTTTTATTTTTGGCCAGAGAGCATGGGCAGAGAGCTCCTCAAAATACCTAGAGTGCAATCTTCTGGGGAAAACAGTGCCAGAAGATCTCATGCAAGCTAAGTATTCAAGGCCTGAAGGATACACCATTAGCAGAACATCACAACTTTGTGTTAGACAGGAAAATGTATGGGTGTGTGGTTACCACTTGTAGAGGGACCCAAATTCACCAAAGACATAGATGCACATGGCTACATTTGTAAACAATAACAATAGCCCACAGTGTTCAATGTGCCAGAATAGCCACAGGTCAAAAGCTTAGGAGAACCTCCGAGAGTCTTGCAGTCAGACTCCATCGGAATCATTTGAATTGTGGTGAATGAGCAGAGTGTTGGGAAAGCATCTCCTAGGAGTGCTGAGGGTTGAACCGAAGGTCCCTAAATGCCCTGAGAGGAGCATTCCAAAAGAACAGTAACGACAAAGAAGAGTTTCAACAGGACTTATTTTTGGGGAATGACACTTATTTTTGCTCATCAGACAGTTCCTGAGAGAGAGCAACAAAAGAAACAATAAATAAAGGGAAAAGAAGAAGAAAGAAATATGGAACAAAATGAGTGCCCATGCCCACTACCTGCACAAATTAAGCACACACAGTCCTGCAGTCTTGTTTGGCACCTCTGGACTCTGGCTAGAGCACTAGAAGAGTACCAGGTATATAATATGAAACTAAACATATAGCTGTTTGTCCCAAATAAGCCTGTTACAAGGCCAGGGAAAACACACATCTCCATCCATCTGGGTGAATCTTGCACTGGTAAACGAGGGGGCCTCAGAGAACTGCTGAGAATCAACAATCCCCCCTTGAGATCCACTGTTTCAAAACTCCCTGATGGCAGAGACCCAAAGTTTGCAACATGTGGTGGCGAGACCTTAGGAGAGGATGCCCTGAATGTCTTTTCTAAAGAATGTCTTCTAGACATGCTGGAGTTGGTATTGAATGAAAATTCAAGACACAAAGCCCACCAGATCACAAGGGTATAAATCTGCACAATGTAAGGACCAAAATGGATTCAAACAAAAACCAGGCCAGAAAGCCAACTGGGGAAGCAATGGGACACGATGCACAAAGCAGTGTACAGAGACCCCAAATAAGCTCCTCTTGTGAAGTCTAAATTTGCTTGAGCTGCCGACACGGTACACCTTCTTTCGCTCCGTGAGCTGTGTCAGTGATGTCCACGCAAAAACCTGTATACAATACCTACTATTTGTCCCAAATTAAGTAGCTGGATGATTTGACTGTGACTGATCAGTCAAGGTTATCTAAAGGTAGACCACTGATAAGTCAGTGCCATTCTGGACCTGCAGTAAATTGTTTTTTTTGGGATAAACTATAGTCAACCCCAACAACTGGCATGTAACTTGATAGTCATAGCCATGAAAAATCCTTGCAAGGACGCCTCCATTTTCATACACCTGCACATAAAAACATTGACAGTTTAAACAAGCATTTTAAATATAATAGGTCTTGCATTTGCGAGATTTAGAGCTATTGGTTTTGTAAATTACAATGGTGGTCATTACAACTCTGGCGGTCTGTGTTAAAGCGGCGGTAAGACCGCCAACAGGCCGGCGGTAAAAAATTAGCAATTACGACCGTGGCGGAAACCGCCAACAAAGACAGCCACTCTAACACTCCGACCGCCACGGCGGTACAAACAAACAGCACGCCGGTCACCACCAACAGACAGGCGGAGACAATGTACTGCCCACACTATTATGACAGGCCAATCTGCCACCTTTTCCGGTGCGGATTCAACGCGGATAAAAACACAGCGGAAACAGGAATCCCGAAGGAAAAATGCTCACCTCTACACACCCCACGAGGAACGAGGACGCCATGGATCCGTAACTCCAAATTCTACCTGCAATAGTCTTCCTGCTCCTCTACCAGGAGCACGAACGCCGGTGGCGAAGACCACGGTGAGTACTGCACCTACGACACAGGGGAGGGAAAAAACAGGGACACGCAACACGCAACACCCCCACCCTCACCCTCACCCACCACAACACACACACTAATGCATATCAATACATCACAGTTACACCCCCCAAACCCCCTGGAAGAATGCAAAGACAATAGAAAATGAGTGTAACCATTGTAATATATTAAAAGCAAGTAGGCAGAAACATATATATACACCATGTACAAAATATATACCAAGCATAGTAGTCCATGTAGTGCTCTAATAAAGTCTGTGGAACACTGGGACCACACGGTATGGGCGAGGCCCACACAAGATCCCCGACCATGACAGAGAGAACACTGCAGGGGCATCAGAGAGCAACTAAACAGGCACCTCAGAGGGAGGGAGAGGGGGGGCACCTCATCCGCTTGAGTGCACAACGCCAAATCCACGAGGGGGCCACATGCCCATTGTTCAATCCTGGGGAGTGCAAAGCCACGGTCTCACAAGTCTGTCCAGTGGGTGGTTTGCCCACTGTTCAATCCTGGGCAGTGCAAAGCCACAGTCTCACAAGTCTCTCCAGTGGGTGGTTTGCCCACTGTTCAATCCTGGGGAGTGCAAAGCCACAGTCTCACAGGTCTCTCCAGTGGGTGGATTGCCCACTGTTCAATCCTGGGGAGTGCAAAGCCACAGTCTCACAAGTCTCTACAGTGGGTGGGTTGCCCACTGTTCAATCCTGGGGAGTGCAAAGCCACAGTCTCTCAAGTAGATGACAGTCTCCACTGGTTCTGGAGGGGGCTTTGTCCCCAGAGTACTTCATCCTGCCAAGGACAGAGGTAGTGGATGTGATACTCCACTGGTTCTGGAGGGGGCTTTGTGCCCAGGGTGCTTCATCCTGCTAAGGACAGAGGTAGTGGATGACAGTCTCCACTGGTTCTGGAGGGGGCTTTGTGCCCAGAGTGCTTCATCCTGCTAAAGACAGAGGTAGTGGATGACAGTCTCCACTGGTTCTGGAGGGGGCTTTGTGCCCAGAGTGCTTCATCCTTCTAAGGACAGAGGTAGTGGATGACAGTCTCCACTTGTTGTGAAGGGGGCATGGTGCCCAGAGTGCATTATTTACCCTGTGACGGACTCAGTTGCGTCAGTGCCCTTGCCGCTCATTGGCCAGCGGTGCTTGAGACGGCAGTGCCCTGTGCAGCGGTGCTTGAGAGGGCGGTGCCCTGTTCAGCGGTGCTTGAGATGGTGGTGCCCTGTTCAGCGGTGCTTGAGACGGCGGTGCCCTGTTCAGCGGTGCTTGAGATGGCGGTGCCCTGTTCAGCGTTGCTTGAGATGGCGGTGCCCCGTGCAGAAGTGCTTGAGACGGCGGTCTCCATTGCAGGGACTCAGCTGCTGGCGGTCCTTCATGGCCCAGCGGGGCTTTTGCTGACGGTGGCCTCCTGGGCAGGTGGGCTTGTGCTGGCGTTCCTGTCCTGGGCAGGTGGGCTTGTACAGGCAGTCCTGTCCTGGGCAGGTGGGCTTGTGCTGGCGGTCCTGTCCTGGGCAGCTGGGCTTGTGCTGGCGGTCCTGTCCTGGGCAGCTGGGCTTGTGCTGGCGGTCCTGTCCTGGGCAGGTGGGCTTGTGCTGGCGGTCCTGTCCTGGGCAGCTGGGCTTGTGCTGGCGGTCCTGTCCTGGGCAGGTGGGCTTGTGCTGTCAGTCGTGTCCTGGGTAGCTGGGCTTGTGCTGGCGGTCCTGTCCTGGGCAGCTGGGCTTGTGCTGGCGGTCCTGGGCAGCTGGGCATGTGCTGGCGGTCCTGTCCTGGGCAGCTGGGCTTGTGCTGGCGGTCCTGTCCTGGGCAGCTGGGCTGGTGCTGGAGGTGGCCTCCTGGGCAGCGGGGATGATGGTGGTCTTCTCCGCCGTGCTGCTCTTCCCAGACTTTCCTGGTTTCTTGTGGCCCTTCCCCACCTTGGAGGGTGTCACAGCTGAGTCCACACTCCCACCGGGACCCCTGGGAGCGGCTTTGGTGGCTGGAGTCTTCCCCCTCTCCCGCCGGGCACTGGCCAACTTCTGATGCTTCACAGGTGGGGGACTATCTGTGCTGTTGCTCCGTGCCACACTGGCTGCCCTGGTGGCCGGTGCACTCCAGATTCCGGTGACTACAGGCACCACTGGTCCCGGAGATGTTGTGGCTGAGGTGCTAGTTCGGGACCTAGGAGACGGACGGGGTGGGGGAGGTGTGGGAAAGAGGTCAAGGTTGGACAGGAAAAGTTTTTTTGACACACTGGAACGGGTAGCTGGAGGGGGTTTGGGAGTGGAGGAAGAGGTGGTGGTTGTAGGAGGTGTTTGTTTGCTGACTTTGGGTGAAGGTGCATGCGCTGGAGGCTGTTGTGAGGTGGATGGCTGTTGGGTGGGTGTGTGCCTGCGTTTGTGTATCTTGGGAGGGGGCGTCACAGACACACTGGGAGAGGACACAGGGGACGTGTGAATGGTAATGGGGGTGGTGACTGCACGTGAGCGGGGTGTGGTGGTGGGTGTGCTGGAGAGGGACGTAGTGGCTGTAGAGGTAGTGCATGCAGGTGTGAGTGTAGACAAGACTGGGAGGGAGGAGGGAGACGAGGAGGAGGGGGAGACAGTGGAGGCAGTGGATGTTGGTGTGTCTGCATGTGTGTGATGCTTGCGTGAGTGCCTGTGGGATGTGTGGTGCTTATGTTTGCCTGAGTTTCCCTTGTATGTTGACGTGTGTGCATGCTGGTCTGTAGGTGTGCTTGGGATAGGCTTAGGTACAGGGGATTGGGTCGGGGTGGAGGAAGTTGGAGGGGGAGGCTAGACACATGGACAATGGCTGCCATCAGTGCTGAGGCCAGAGTCTAAAAAGCTTGGTGAAGGGTCACCTGACCAGAATGAATGCCCTCCAGGAATGCATTTGTTTGTTGCAACTGCCTTTCTACACCCTGGATGGCATTCAAAATGGTAGACTGCCCAACAGTGCGGAACCTGAGGAGGTCAATAGCCTCCTCACTGAGGGCAGCAGGGGTGACTGGGGCAGGGCCTGAGGTGCCTGGGGCGAAGGTGATGCCCACCCTCCCAGGTGAGCGGGCACGGGGCGAAGGCTGAGGGGCTGCTGGGAGGGCGGTGCTGGAAGGGGGGTTGGTGGCTGTACCTGTAGATGGGGGGGCACAGATGTTGCCGCCACCACAAGGGAGCTCTCATCAGAGGACGAGTCCGTGTCACTGGTCTCAGCTCCTGTCCCCGCCGTGGAGCTCCCCTCGCCCTCCGTCCCACTGGTGAAGTCAGAGTCCGTAGTGTGGCCCTCCATGGCCATGTGGGATGCAGCCCCCTGGTGCTCCGGTGCCACTGCTCCTCTGCCTGATGATGCTAATGCACACAAGAACAGGGAGACAACAAAAAGGGGGATGACGACAGAAGAAAGACAAGTTGAGTGCATGCATTACCGCTACCGTTGGCGGACACGACAGACACAGAAGCCCCCTGCACTACGCCGCGCTCTTGGGCTCCAGTGTTCAATTCCTGGGAAATGCCCTACAAGGCTATGGACGACATCTGCACACATAGATGACACAGGGGCATGACTAGGTGTACTTGGCACTCTACAGAGGTGGGGTGGGGTGCCACATGGCCTGCCTTACGGAGGGACCTTGCCTACGGAATTCGCCCTGGCCTAGGGAAACCCACAGACCACCTCCCCCACCCAGACCCCTCCACTGCGCGCAAAGTCGGCAGAATGAGAGTGTACTCACTCCCTTGTGTCTGCTGTGATGCCCTCAAGCGCCCATCCAACTCCGGGTAGGCCACCGCCAGGATCCTGAACATCAGGGGGGTCATGGTGCGACGGGCACCCCTCTCACTTTGGGAGGCCATCCCCAGCTGAGCCTCCGCCGTCTTCTTGCTCCAGCGGCGAATGTCCTCCCATCTTTTCCGGCAGTGGGTGCTCCGTCTGTGGTAGACCCCCAGGGTCCGGACGTCCTTGGCGATGGCACGCCAAATATGTTTTTTCTGGTGGGCGCTGACCTACATGAAATGTACAGGGGGAAGAGTAAGTTATTACCAACTGCACCGTCAAAGTGATTGGCCCCCATCCCTACCCTTGCCATGTGGCACATGCATTCACCGTCGTTTCATGCACGCCACACTCTCCCCCCTTCCTTCTTACATCCAGCCCTCTCCACACAGGCATAGCCCATACAGCATCATCCCAGTGTACTTACCTGTTTGTCTGGAGGACCGTAAAGTAGCGTGTACTAGGGGAGGACCCCATCTACGAGTTTCTCCAACTCCTCCGATGTGAAGGCAGGGGCCCTTTCCCCAGACACTCGAGCCATTGTCTCTTCCAGACCGAGGTCACAGCAGCACTTGCAGTGTAGGTCCTCTCCTGTCGAAGATCAGGTATTGAGTGATTGAACAGATAGAAAATGGCGGTCACGTCCGCGGCGGTGCGTACCGTCACCGCCGGCGTACATCGTCATTGGCTACTGGGACCCATAGGGTCCAATGTTAACCAATGCAGTATTGCGCCGCGGTCTTCGACTGCCTACCGCAACGGTGTACAACGCCAGCACAGTTACCTCACATCCCATTGTCCCACTTTAGAGGTCAGGCAGCCACCATTTCAGGGGCCCACATCGATTAATTTTCAACTGCTTCACACATACCTAGGCCTAGACTCAACACCCATACAGGCCACCTTTTGTGTATGGATGGTGTTCTGTGTAAACTGTGGGTACGTACCTCTGAGTTGTTTGACTCTGTGCTCGCTGTTGTCCTTCATAGGCACCGTCCGCTGGGACATGTGAGGAGATGGCGGCATCCTCCGGTGTACCGACCGTTGGTGGACCTGTCAACAATGGAGGAGCGACATCTGATTATCACATACAGGCTTGACCGTGCCACAATCCAGGAACTGTGTACCCAGTTGGAGCCAGACCTGATGTCAGCAATCCGCCATCCCACAGCAATCCCCCCTCAAGTGCAGGTGCTGTCAGTGCTCCATTTCCTTGCAAGTGGGTCATTTCAAACAACAGTGGCCATAGCATCAGGGATGTCCCAGCCCATGTTTTCCAACGTGTTGTCCAGAGTGTTGTCTGCCCTGCTGAAACACATGCGGAGCTACATCGTTTTCCCTCAGGTGGAGGATTTGCCTAGAGTGAAAGGTGATTTCTATGCCCTGGGACATATCCCCAACATCATAGGTGCCATTGATGGGACCCATTTGGCTTTGGTCCCCCCCCCACAGGAGTGAACAGGTGTACAGAAACAGGAAGAGTTATCATTCAATGAATGTACAGATGGCATGTTTGGCCGACCAGTACATCTCCCATGTGAATGCCATGTTCCCTGGCTCAGTGCATGACGCCTACATCCTGCGGAATAGCAGCATCCCTTATGTGATGGGTCAACTCCAGAGGCACTGTGTGTGGCTATTAGGTGAGCACCTGGGAGCAAGACAGTGGGAATGGTTGTCTGGGTCTGGGGATATCCCTACAGGTTAGTGCGTGTCTAACAGTTGTCCCTCGCCATTTGCAGGTGACTCTGGTTACCCCAACCTGTCATGGCTACTGACCCCAGTGAGGAATCCCAGGGCAAGGGCAGAGGAACGCTACAATGAGGCCCATGGGTGAACTAGGAGGGTGATCGAGCGGACCTTCGGCCGCCTGAAGGCCAGGTTCAGGTGCCTCCATATGACAGGTGGACCCCTATTCTACTCACCAAAGAAGGTGTGCCAGATCATCGTGGCCTGCTGTATGCTTCACAACTTGGCTTTGCGACGACAGGTGCCTTTTCTGCAGGAGGATGGTCCAGATGCGGGTGTTGTGGCAGCTGTGGAGCCTGTGGACAGTGAAGACGAGGAAGCAGAGGAAGAAGACATGAACAACAGGGACTCAGTGATCCAGCAATATTTCCAGTGAGACACATGTAAGAGTACAGACCTGCCTACTACATGTACTTTAACACTACTACCTCTCTACTGTCTGTCCTTTTCACCCAGTGTGTTGGCACTGAGTTGTCACTTTCCGTTACGATTTCACAGATGTGGGTCCCACTGTGTGACATCTGCTTAGATTCCTCATGGACTAGAGCTGTGTGACATAGGTATGTTGACATTACAATTGTAAGAGCATTTTGTCACTGTAATTGCTAATACACTATTTCGAAATCACAGACAGACTCCAGATTGTTTTGTGCTTTAAGTGTGTTTATTAAGTGCTCAATATTGGAGGGGGTAGTAAAATGGTGAGGGGTGATGGCGGAGGAATGTCCATGGCAGAGTCCAGCGTATTAGTCTCACAGGTGCATTGCCCATATGGGCATAGGAAGTGGAGCTGGGGCAGTTTAAGTATGGACAGGGTGACAAAGTGGTACAATAGGATGACAATCAGGGTGGTCTCATTTCTTGGCGGGGGTCTTGGCATCATGCTCTGTCTTTGTCCTGGATCTCAGGGACCGTTTGAGGGGTGGTTCTCCCTCTGCAGGGGGTGGGGTGCGGTCCTGTGGCGGGCGTCCTATCCACTAGCGCTGGCGGAGGTGGTGGGCAGTTCATCGTCCATGCTAGTGTCAGGGGCCCCTTGTAGTGCCACAGTGTCCCTCCTGGGTTTCACGAGTTCCTTCAGCACCCCTACGATGGTGCCCAGGGTGGAGCTGATGGTTCTGAGTTCCTTCCGGCAGGCGCTGGGTCTACTGAAACTTGGCCAGTACCGTTGCCATCGTCTCCTGGGAGTGGTGGTAGGCTCCCATGATGGAGGAGAGGGCCTTGTGGAGAGTGGGTTCCCTTGGCCTGTCTGCCCCCTGTCGCACAGCAGCCCTCTCAGTTCCCCTGTGTTCCTAGGCCTCCGTCCCCTGGCCCGTGTGCCCACTGCCACTGCCCCAGGTCCCTGTTGTTGTTGGGGTGGTGGGTTAGCCTGGGTTCCTTGTAGTGGTGGACACACTGCTGATTGACGTGTCCTGGGGACGGAGGTATGGGCCCGCTGGGTGGGTGCTGTGCTGGTGTTTCCAGAGGGGGGAAGGTCTGTAGTGGCCTGTGACTGTGTGAGGGGAACCGGCTGTCCCGAGGTCCCCGATGGGCCGGGCTGGTCATCTAGATCCAGTTGGACAGAGGTGCTGTCATCACTGTGGGCCTCTTCTGTTGGTGGTGTGGACATGTGTGGACCCTCCTGTCCGGTGACGTTGAGTAGGGGTCCTGCAGGGGTATAAAAGGATGGTTATTACATCTGTGTGTGGCATGGTGTGCAATGGGTGGGTGACCGTGTACCCCAGTGCTTGCATTCCTGTGTGGGACCTTGTGTGATGATGGTTTAGGGGGTTGTATGGGTATGTGCAGTGGGCATGCTTTGGTGATGGGTGTCCATGCTTTGTTGTTGCATGCAGGGCTTGGTATTAGGATGTGTGGTTTGTGATATTGGGACATTTGTGAGGAGTTAGAGTGATGGGGGTGTGGGTATGTGCTGGCATGCAGGTAGGTGCGGGATGTAATAGTTAAGATTTGACTTACCAGAGTCCATTCCTCCACCTACTCCTTCGAGGCCCTCAGGATGCAGAATCACCAAGACCTGCTCCTCCCATGTTGTTAGTTGTGGGGGAGGAGGTGGGGGTCCGCCGCCAGTCCGCTGAACCGCCAGGTGGTGTCTTGAGACCACGGAACGCACCTTCCCCCGTAGGTCATTCCACCTCTTCCTGATGTCCTCCCGATTTCTTGGGTGCTGTCCCACTGTGTTTACCCTGTCCACGATTCTTCGCCATAGCTCCATCTTCCTTGCAATGGAGGTGTGCTGCACCTGTGATCCGAATAGCTGTGGCTCTACCCGGACGATTTCCTCCACCATGACCCTGAGCTCCTCCTCCGAGATCCTGTGGTGTCTTTGCCGTGCCATGGGGCGGTTGAGGTGATGTGTGGGGTGGAGTGTGTGGTGATAAGTGTGCTGATATGTAGTGGTGTGTTGTGTGAGGTGTGTGGAAGTTCTGTGGGTGATGGTGTTGTGTGCCTGTTGATGCTGTTGTTCTTGCTGGTGCTGTGGCTCTCTGGCCTTCTTTCGGAATTTTTGGTAGTAGGGGTTAGTGGGTGATGTGGGTGGGTGTTTTATATTGTATTGGGTGTGTGGGAGTGGTGTGTGTATGTGTATCAGGTGTGTGTATTTCGAATTGTCCAATGTGGCTGTGTTTTGGAGATGTGTGTGTATTATGAGTGCGGCGGTGTGTACCGCCAATGGAATACCGCGGCTGAAAGACCGCCGCGTGGATTCGTGGGTCGTGATAGTGTGGGCGTATTTCTGTTGGCGTGACGGTGGAGGTTTTGTTATCGCCAGTTTATCACTGACCTTTGGTGTGGCGGACTTGTGTGGGTGTCTGAATTTTGGCGGATTCTGAACTGTGGGTCATAATAGCTGTGGCGGAATTCCGCGGCGGTGTGTTGGCGGTCTTCTGTACGGCGTTAAGCAGCTTTTACCGCCAATGTTGTAATGAGGGCCAATGTCTTTTACCTATGCCTTTTGGTTTGGAGTGTTGTGGATGTATATGGTGTGGAGTGGAATTATGCAGGTTGTATTGGAATTGTTACATGGACTCCTCGGAACTGGTCTAACCTCCAAGCTTGCTCACCACATCCAATGCAATTACGTGAAATAACGCCACTAATAAAGTCAAAAGACCTTGTCTTCTCCAGGAAGCTTTTTTATTAACACATTTGATCTCAGCTGATAGTGCAATCAGGTCAGAATGTAAACCCTGCCACCCTTGCAAACACTTGCTTATTGTAACACACAGTAAATTACGAACAATTTGTATCACATGCTCTGGGAAGCCAGACAGCCGCACAGACAGAATGTAAACTATCAATCAAATCAGGATTTATAAAGTGTGGCTAATCACCCAATAGGGTATCCAGGCACTTGCAGGTCCCTGAGGCTTATTCGAACAGCCAGGTCTTGAGGGCCATTTGGAATTTCAAAAGTGAGGTGATGGTCCAGAGGCACGTGAGGAGGCTGATCCAGGTTTTTGCGGTGATGTGAGTGGAACATTCTCCACTTCTGCTTCGGTAGATAAGGGAGTGTGGACAAGTGAAAGGGAGGTAGAATGTTGCCTTCTTAATGGTTGGTGGAAGTTCAGACAGTGGTTAATGTATGCGGGTCCTTGATTGTGTAGAGCCTTGTGTGCGTGGGTCAGCAGCTTGAATTAGCATCTCTTCTGTGTGGGGAGCCTGTGGAGTTGCCTGAGGTGGGGTGTGATGTGGGTGTGTTGGGGAAGACCGAGGATGAGTCTGACTGCGGTGTTCTATATGTTTGGAAGTCTCTGCAGGAGGCGTGTGGTGATTCCTATGTAGTAGGCATTGCCATAGTCCAGATGGCTGGTAATGAGGGCCTGTGCCACAGTGCATCTTGTGTGTAGCAGTAGCCACTTAAAGATCTTACGTAGCACCCGCAAAGTGAGGAGGCAGGCTGAGGAGATGCCATTGATCTGTGATTTCATGGTGAGCTTGTTGTCAATGATGATTCCAAGCTTTCTGGTATGCTCGGAGGGAGTATGTGCAGGTCCTAGGTCTGATGGCCACCAGGAGTCGTTCCATGTGCTGCTGCTATTGCCAAAGATCAGTACTTCTGTCTTGTCTGTGTTCAGCTGCAGGCACTTGTTCTTCATCCAGTAAGCAACACTTGTCACACACAACCTCAAAAGAAATAAAACCAGCAATATTTAAAGAGAGGATGTGGCATAACATTCAGCGCTGCCGACTTTGGAACTGTGGAGCCGGGTTTGAGTCTCAGTGTCGGACTAAAAAAAGGTTTAAAATACATTGCAATTGTTAACAAAATGGAAACAAAATGACAAATACACAATGCCTGCAAACAAACTCCCGTCGGCATAGCGTAAGAAAAGCAACATTTCAAAAACAGGGGCAGGAACGTATATCAGAACATGAGCTGGGACAGGAAACAATTAAAAAAAGAGTTCCCCAAACAACAGATAAACAATCAAAGCGCTGGTGCTCCTCAGCCAAGAGCTGAAGTGAGGTATTAGGTGCGGGAACCAGTTAGGAGGCAACAAAGAAGAACGACACTGCAGTCAACCTATGGTAAGCAGCAGGTGGGATCAGAGTACTTTTACTGAATACAGCAAGTCTTGCAGACAGTGCATGCGTGCTGCCTATGCTCATCCTAAAAATGAATGAGTGCCAAATCTTTCAGTAAACATACCTCCAACAGTACTCAGCCCTCGCGCAGCCAAACAGGACGCATACACAGCCCTGTTTGAGCCTAATGGTATGCACTATCAAATTTACACTATGTCATGTCATGTGAAATATTGCCTGATTCATACCTCATCCTCACACTACTGAATGTAGCAATTTTTTCCGAAAAAATTGTTGCTTGCAAGAAGCTTCTCCTCGAACTGAACATGTTATCTCAATTTTTTAAAATAAAGTATACATCCGTTATTTGATTTACAAGATTACCAATACTGGCATTGCCACAGAGATCCTTCTCCTTCAGTAACACTTTTCCCTTATACATATTGCTGTGCTTTATACCGGAACCTGTTTGCTATTTTAGTATACTTGGATGATCGTCAATTTTTAAATATGCTTTTAGCACTATAGCAGCTTGCTGGCGAAGTCAGGGCATTGTTGTGGATTTGTGTGGCTGGTCCTGCTGTGGTGAAGCTTACTCCAGAATCCTGTTCCCGTGCCATGCCCTTGTGTGCATTTCACGTATAAAGCTCTTATGGGGCTTCACGTTCCTGTGAGATTCCCTGTACTCCTGTGAGACTTTGATGATCTTGCAGAAATTGATGGTACAAGCTCCTGCAAGACTTTGGCCCTCATAATGACATTGGCGGTAAGTGCCGCTTACCACCATGCTGACTGCCGCCAACATACTGCGACTGCAACAGTATACCGCTACCCGTTTTATGACCCACACATAGAAATCTGCCACTATAAAGATACACACACAAGTCCCCCAGACCAAAGGTCAGTGATAAACTGGCGGTAGCAAAACCCACACCGTTACGCCAACAGAACTAGGCCCATCACATTATGACCCACGAATCACCATTGGTGGTACATACCGCTGCGCTCAAAATTGACACACACAAACAAAACAACACCACATTGGACAATTTAGACTACACACACCTGACACACGTGGACACACCACACCCATACACCACTATAAAACACACACACACATTAACCACAACCCTTTACGAATACCATACACCATCCACTCACCTCACAGCACACACCCCAACACATCACCTACACACACTCACACACACCACACACACTACACCCATGGCATGACAAAGGCACCCCAGATTCTCAAAGGAGGAGCTAAGGGTCATGGTGGATGAAATCATCCGGGTAGAGCCACAGCTATTCGGATCACAGGTGTATCAGACGCCCATTGCTAGGAAGATGGAGCTATGGCAGAGAATCGTGGACAGGGTCAACGCCATGGGACAGCCCCCCCAGAACAAGGGATGACATCAGGAAGAGGTGGAACGATCTACAGGGGAAGGTGTGTCCCGTGGTTGCAAGACACCAGATAGCTGTACAGAGGACTGGCGGTGGACCCCCACCTTCTCCCCCACAACTAACAACATGGGAGGAGCAAGTCTTGGCAATACTGCATCCTGGGGCCTGGCAGGAGTAGCAGGAGGACTGGACTCTGGTAAGTCAAATCTTTACTACTTTCACCCCCCTACATGCATGTCATCACATAGCCCCACCCTCACCTTCACTCCGATCACTCCACCACCTCCCATATACCCCACCATCACAACCCACTCATCCCAATACCAAGCCCTGCATGCAACACCAATGCATAGACACCCATCACAGACCTGCATTGACAACCATCACCACTGCATGCACACTAGAGACATTCACTTAGCCAACCAAATAACAACTCACACAAGGCAAAGCTGCCATGGTAATAACAACCATAGAGGGAAGCATACCCATGCACAAGTTTCACACGCAGAAACAATGACACTGCATTTACTTCTCCACAGGACCCCCACACAACGTCACCGGAGAGGAGGTGCAAGTAACATCCAGTCGCCCAACAGAAGAGGCCCACATTGATGACAGCAGCTCTGCACGCCTGGATCTGGATGACCAACCTGGCCCATCAGGGACCTCTGGACAGTCGGTTACCCAGGCACAGTCCCATCCCACCACAGAGCTTCCCCGTTCAGGAAACACCAGCACAGCACCCACCCAGCCGGTCCATACCACTGTCCCCAGGACATGTCAATCAGCAGTGTGTCCACCACTACAGGGACCCCAGGCAACCACACAAACACAGGACGATCAGGGACCTGGGGTCAGTGGCAGTGGACACATGGTTCAGGGCTCAGAGGCACAGGACAACAGGGAAGCTGGGAGGACTGCTGTGTGACGGGGGAGGACAGGCCCAGGGAACCGACTCTCCACAAAGGCACTCACCAACATCCTGGGAGCATACCACCATTCCCAGGAGACCATGGGCCAGATACTGGCCAAGTTGCCGGAGACCCAGCGACTGCAAGATGGACAGTACCTGGGGATCAGGGAGGACCTGAGTGACATCAACACCGCCCTGGTCACCATTGCAGGGGTGCTGACAGACATGGCCAACACCATGAGGGAGGCAGTGTCACACTAACGGGCCCCTGACACTAGACACACTGATGAACAGCCTTCCATCTCCGCTGGCGCTAGTGGACAGGAGGCACCGCCACAGGAACAACAGGTCACCAGCACCCCACCCCCTGCAGAAGAAGAACCACCCCGCAAACGGTCCCTGCGATCCATGCAGAAGCCAGAGAACATAGCCAAGACCCCCGCCAGGAAATAAGACTCTCCTGAATGTCACCCTTGTGTCCCACTCTGTCACCCTGTCCCCCTTGAACTGCCATTGCTCCACTTCCCGTGCCCCATTGGACAATGCACCTGTGATACCAATAGACTGGACTGTATCCTGGACTTTCCTCCACCATCACCCAAGCCCCTTGCACATCCCCATTTATTTCTCAGCAATGAAATAAACACACTTGGAAAAAAACAAGTATGGAGTGTGTCAAATGATTTAAGGATGTAGTTGTTTAACAATCTGTAGACATTGCAAATATCCTGTGTAGTTATGTATAGATAGGTATGCCCTGTAATGTGCTGCAGTCAATACACCAGGAGCCACAGGAGGGCACAAATATCTGCAAATAGACATGTTAAAGGGTACAATAAGTAGCCATAGTAGTGGGAACAGCAGCCAGCCAGAGAAAATTCACTACACAAAACAGCAATGGAAGGTGAGGTTACAGTGTCTTACCTGTGTGTCACTGGAAGTACTGTTGTATGATAGTTGTTCTGTTGTCGATATCCTCTTCCTCTGCCTCCTCTTCATCGCTGTCCACAGGCTCCACCGCTGCCACACGACCATCTCCAGCCTCATCATCCTGCAGAAAAGGCACCTGGCACCTCAAGGCTAGGTTGTGCAACATGCAACGATAATCTGGCAGACCTTCTTGGGTGAGGAGCACAGAGATCCACCTGTCAGATGGAGGCACCTGAACCTGGCCTTCAGGAGGCCAAAGTGCACTCAATGATCCTCCTTGTTCGTCCATGTGCCTCATTGTAACGTTCCTCTGCCCTTGTCCTGGAATTCCTCACTGGGGTCAGTAGCCATGAGAGGTTGGGGTAACCAGAGTCACCTGCAAGTATCGAGGGATACCTGTTATCCACACAATCAGCCTTAGGGCCAACCCCACACCCATATACCAACATACACTGGGTGGGGACCATGGGCTCACCTATTAGCCATATCCGGTGCCTCTGGAGTTGAGCCATCACATATGGGATGCTGCTATTCCTCAGGATATAGGCATCATGCACAGACCCAGGATACTTTGCACTCACATGGGAGATGTACTGGTCCACCAGGCACACTATCTGCACATTCATAGAGTGAAAGCTCTTTCGATTTCTGTACACCTGTTCATTCCTCTGGGGGGAAGGTGGACAAAGGCAACATGTGTACCATCAATAGCACCAATGATGTTGGGATATGTCCCATTGCATAGAAGTCAGCCTTCACTGTGGCCAAATCCTCCACCTGGGGGAAAACGATGTAGCTGCGCATGTGTTTCATCAGGGCAGACAACACTCTGGTCAGCACGTTTGAGAACAAAGGCTGTGACATCCCTGCTGCCATGGCCACTGTCACTTGGAAGGAGCCACTTGCCAAGAAATGGAGCACTGATAGGACTTGCACAAGAGGGGGGATCCCAGTGGGGTGACGGATTGATGAGATTAGGTCTGGCTCCAATTGGGCACACAGCTCTTGGATTGTGGCCCTATCAAGTCTGCAGGTGAGGATAATGTGCCTGTCCTCCATTGTTGCTAGGTCCACCAGGGGTCTGTACAAGGGGGGATGTCTCCATCTCCCATTCATCCTCAGCGGTTGTACTCTAGGGTGAAAAACGGTGAGCAGCTGGTCATATTCAAACATATCCTCAGAGTAAAATGCCTTGCATGTTGTGACAGAAACAGTATGTTAACGTGTAGTCCCGTAAATGTGCCTATGTCTGCTGTGACGCAGTTAGGTGCCATGGCTTGCTCCCCCCTGAAATGGCAGCCTCCTGACCTGTGTGGAGGGACAAGTGGAAATGAGGTAATTCAGCTGACGTTGTGCGCCGTTGCGGGAGGCGGTCGAGGACCGCCGTGCAACTCCTCATTGGTTATCATTGGGCCCTATGGATTTCAGTTGCCAATGGTGATGTACTCCGGCGGTGACGGTATGCACCGCCGCGGACGTGACCGCCATTTTCTATCTGTTCACTCACTTGCTACCTGACCTTCAGCAGGAGAGGACCTACACTGCATGTGCTGCTGTGACCTGTGTCTGGAAGTGACCATGGCTTGAGTCTCTGGGGAAAGGGCCCCAGCATTCACTTCTGAGGAGTTGGAGAGGCTAGTGGATGGGGTCCTACCCCAGTACCGTTTACTTTATGGTCCTCCAGACCAACAGGTGAGTACACTGTGAGCACGATGCATGGGGCATGAATGCATGGAGTGCTGTGTGTGTAAGCCTCGTGTAAGGTGGGGTGGCAGAGGGGTCCTGGGCAGAGTGCTGCATGTATGGTGGTCAATGTCTATGAGTAAGGGGATGGGAGGGATATGGTGGCCCATGAGTGTAACAGGCTGGACGGTATGGCTGATACCTTTTTCTATGTATCTTTCTCTGCAGGTCAGCGCCCATCAGAAAAAGGGTATTTGGCATGGCATCGCCAAGGACGTGCGGACCCTGGGGGTCTTTGACAGGCGGAGCACCCACTGTCGCAAATGGTGGGAAGACCTGCGCCGCTGGGCAAGCAAGACGGCGGAGGCCCAGCTGGGGAAGGCTTCCCAATGAGGAGGGGGTGCCCGTCGAACCCTAACCCCCCTGATGTTCCGCCTACTGGTGGTGGCCTATCCGGAGTTGGATGGGCGCTTGAAGGCATTACAGCAGCCACAAGGGGGTGAGTACAGTTTCAAATTCAGCAAATTCCGCATGGTGGGTGTAATCTGGGTGGGGGATGTGGGCCTGTGGGTGCCCCTAGGCCAGGACCAACATGGCAGGGTAGGTTCCATGTTCGGCAGGGTCGGATGCACTCCAGCCCCAAACATGCTAGTGGGCATCTACTACTGGGCAGGGTCCTGTAAGTTTCAGGTGTGCTGCTATTGGCGTTAGGCATTGTACTCCATGGTCTGGTGACTAGCATTGTAAATGGTAGTGCATGGCCTAGTGCATAGGGCTGTTCCCTGAGTGTTGTGTACGCCAACGGTGTTGTTGTTGCTGGCATTGACCAAGTGCATCCTCTGTCTCTTCTCCCCCCCTTTTTGTTTTGTCACCCTGTCCTTGTGTGCATTAGCATAATCTGGCGGAGGAGCAGAGACACCGGCGACGGACGGAGCTGCATCCAACATGGTCCATGAGGCTGAATCCACTGACGGTGAGGGCACCAGCGGGACGGAGGGCGAGGGGAGCACCACGGCGGAGACTGGAGGGGACAGTTTGGACAGTGACACCTCCTCCGATGGACACTCCCTGGTGGTGGCGGACAGCTCTGTGGCCACCCCAACTACAGGTGCAGCCGCCACCCCCGTACCAGCACCGCCCTCCCAGCAGCCCCTCAGCGTGTTTCCCGTGCATGCTCACCCAGGAGGGTGGGCATCTCCTTTGCACCAGGCACCTCAGGCCCTGCCCCAGTCAGCCCTGCTGCCCTCAGTGAGGAGTCTATTGACCTCCTGAGATCCATCTCTGTTGGGCAGTCAACCATAGTGAATACCATCCAGGGTCTGGCAGGGCATTTGCAACAAACAAATGCATTCCTGGAGGGCATTCACTCTGGCGTGGCAGCCCACCAGAGATCATTCCAGGCTCTGGTCTCCTCCCTGATGGCAGCCATTGTTCCTGTCTCTAGCCTCCCCTCTCCAGCTTCCTCTACCCAGTCCCATTCCCCTCAACCCCAGCCTATCCCAAGCACACCATCGGACCAGCATGCACCCAAAACAACACACAGAAGCGGCTCAGGCAAACACAAGCACCACACTTCATCCCACAGGCACTCACACAAGCACCATCCAGATGCAGACACACCAACATCCACTGCCTCCACTGTGTCCCCCTCCTCCTCGTCGTCCACCTCCCTCCCAGTAGCATCTCCACACACACCTGCATGCACTACATCCTCATCCACTACCCCCATCACCATCACGCCTATCACTACACGCCCCTCACTGGCAGTCACCACCCCCACATCCATGCACACGTCCCCTGTGTCCTCTCCCACTGTGTCTGCGCCCCCTCCTCCCAAAGTACACAAGCGCAAGCACTCAGACACCCAACAGCCATCCACCTCACAACAGCACCCAGCCCATGCACCTGCACCCAAACACAGCAGACAGTCACCTCCTACCACAACTCCCTCTTCCTCCACCCCCAAACCTTCACCCTCTTCCAGCCCCAGTGTCCCTAAAAAGCTTTTCCTCTCCACCCATGACCTATTCCCTGTCCCTCCCCTCCGTCCTTCAATTCGGGCCAGGGTGGTCAGGACCCAGGCTAGCACCTCAGCCACCCAGTTCACGGCCACTGTAGTTTCTGCAGCTACTGCAGTTGTGAGAGGCTCAAAGGAGACACCTGTCAGCACAGCCAGTGTGCCTGCACCAGCTGCCAAGGGCAAAAAGAGACCACCAGCTGGCAAAGCCAAAAAGGGAGCACCAGCTGGCAAAGGCAAGGAGGCACCACCAGCTGGCAAAGGCAAGGAGGCACCACCAGCTGGCAAAGGCAAGAAGGGGCCATCAGCTTCCAAGGGCAAGAAGGGACCGCCAGCTGCCAAGGGCAATGACAAAGGCACAGATGCCGCAGGCAGGATGGATATGGAGCCTGGTGCTGGAGCAGTAACTGAGCAAACAACACCAGCCATGACACTTCAGCCATCCAAGAATGCAGGGATTGGCTGGAGCCTCCCCACACCACAGGCAGCACTGCCACCAGCACTGCCGCCAGCACCGCCACCTACACCGCCACCAGCACCACTACCAGCAGCAGCCCCAGTGGGCAGCCGTCCGAGGCTGCAGGGGAAGGGCTGGAGCCTCCCCCCACCACAGGCAGCACCGCCGCCAGCACCGCCACCTGCACCTCCGCCAGCACCACCAGCTGCACCACAGCCAGCACCGCCACCTGCACCGCCACCAGCTCTCCGTGGTCGTCTTCGCCGCCGTTGGTATTTCTGGTGTAGGAGGAGGTAAACCAGCATGGTTAACACCTGTTGTTCGGGCTCCATGGCGTCATGGTTCTTCCTTGGGTCTCCAGAGGTGAGTCATTTCCCTTCTGTGTACTGTTTCCACTGTGCTTTTGATGGCATTGGTACCGCCCCGGAGAAGCTGGCAGATTGGTGTCTCGTAATACAGTGGGTGGAACCTTGTCTTCCGCCTGGGTGTTGGCGGTTACCGCTGCGGTGCTTGTTGCTACCGCCGTGGCGGTCGGTGTGTTGAAGTGGCTGTCTGTGTTGGCGGTTTCCGCCGTGGTCATAATTCCATTTTCTTTACCGCCGGCCTGTTGGCGGTATTACCGCCGCTTGATCACCGACCGTCAGGGTTGTAATGAGGGTCTTTGTGTTCTCTCAAGAGACTATGGCAATCTAGTAGGCATCTTTGGTGAGGCTGCCTAAAAACTGAGATCAGACCCTAACACTGATGCCAGTGAATGCTTCAGAGAAGGGATTTAAACTGTCGTTTTCAATTCACTTTATACTCTGGTATTGATATATTGAGTTATCACACTAAGAAACAAGCATGTAAAAGGTTATTTCAAGGTTGCTTCTATTAGTTTTGAAGCACAGTTTTTTAACTGATGTTATTTGTTTTTTATTATTTTATCATTTTCGTACAAATGGCCACAATCAAATAATAAAAAAAATTAAAGGAAAAACTTGAATCTATAAAGGTAATGGATACCTTGCTAAATAGTATGAAAGTATGTTCCTGTAAACTGATCACTTCTTTGGGCTGTTGCTCTATGAGTACCAATCTTCTTATGGTGTCTAGTGTAGATAATATGGCCCAGCAATAAGGGGCAGATATTCCAAGCCAGGGAAGTATTTCTGTTTTCTCTGTAGTCGTGGGACTCGATCATGCTGTTGTACTGCCATGTCCTAATGGCGGTCTCGTGATTATCTGGCAATCAAGAGACTGAAGCATTGACTATAATGTGCTGGTTTCGCAAAGAATGTTGACTTTGTAATAATGACTAACTAATATCAGGATTAAGGTAGGCTTTCTGGTTGGAAATACCATTATAGGAGACACACTTTTATTTTTAATTTTGCATATAAGTACATTTTTAATGTTGGTGCTTTTAAGGGTGTTACTAGGTCGCCGTTTATCATACCATAGGTAATAAATTTCAGTTTAATACTAGTTTTTGCAAAAAAATAATATTTTCAGTGTTGCAGTTATTCTAGTTTAGGTTCGTCTAAAACAGACAGATTAATCATAATGATTTCATTTGAGGGCATATTGAGTAGTCACAAAATAAAGTCATGAGTCTGGTATTCGGAATGTCCTTCATAGATTATTGAATGCCTGTTTTTGTTTTTATTTTCAGAAAGCCTATCGTCGAAGATGGTAAATGGATTACCATGCAGATTTAAATATTTCGTATAATGTCTGCCTTCTCCCATTGCCCTCTTTGGCAGAGAGCAGGGTAGTTGTATGTTACGCTGCTTTATCTTGTACTGGATCCCATCCTATGTGCCATTTCCAACACCCACTTCACTTTGATACACAAACTCTCTGGATCTGCCCTGTTACTTAAGAGTGACGACTATACCATTCTGTTACCCAGTCCCTGAAGAACCCAAAACTTAGCTATTCAGACAATGAATCTTACTGTTCAAGCAATTACGCCAAGACGTACATTATAGTTGATTAATACAGAGACAAGAAGGCTTGGTAGAAGCATATGATGCTCTCAATAAATGCCCATTTCATAACAAACAATAGAAAAAAGTTTAGGGAAGCTGACACTAATACATTAGAAACATACGCACACGCTCGCAGTAGTCTCCTTCATTCCTTTACACAGACGCCCACAAATGCAAATACGTGCACACTCACACGTGCACATACTCCCAAACAAACATGTGCACCCCCTCACACTCGTGGCACATATATGTATGCTCCCACAAACCGACACTAAGCACACACACAAAGTGTGCAGAAATACACATAGTTGAATATTCTGCAATCTGGAGGCTGGATTTTCGCATTTTGGCCGCCTCTTAAACTTTTTATGAAAACATCTGACACGCATCCGTGCCTTAAAATTTCCCACATAGCTGTAGAAGGTCCAGCTATGGACATTTTTCAAACAGGCATTGTTTACTGGCGTTTGTGAAGTCTGGGATATTGGATTCCTAGTATGTGAAAGACTTGTTTAAAAGGGATATTAGCATTCCAACATGACTATCAGCATATTCTCAAGACTGAACTGCCTCACCACCCAGAAAATACACTGAAAAAGGAATGTGAATTGACATATTCTCAGTTGTAGTAGTATAGTCATCATACCACTTGGTCCATTGGCTACACCACACAGCCTTTTAAATATCCTGATGACCTTTCCTAATTTCTCTTTACAGAACCATTTTTTATATCAATCATACACTTTGTTAAGTGGAATATGAAACAAAGAACAAATGGTCTGACATTTTTCAGCATTGCTGTGTTTTGAAATGTTTCACTTCCATAAAATTATTAGTTTCAAGCTTCCAATAAAAGATGGACGGACTTGGAAGTTAGGAGTCCTGCTCTGCTTTTCATAAAATATATGGATACTGCACCAGCATGTTTTGTACATTGTAAAGTTTTGAATTAATGTTGCAATATTTTCAGTCTCAGAAAATGCAGACTATCTGCAGGCACCTTCTGTAGGTACTGACTGTTTGCGGTAAAAAAACAAAAAAGGCAGTGGGCTGCTCCTCCAATAGAAACTGTCCGGTCCAAATTGCCAGGTCACCTCCACTCTGAACAGGAGCAAAAGCAACCCAGACTGGTTTTGTCCTTGTTACGACTCATCTATGAGATACAACTGGGTTCCTAGGGAACAGGTAGCACGATACCCACTGCTCTTGAGGCATTCACTGCAAAAAGGAAAAAAGTGACTGCTGGAATACATGGAATATCAGCCAATGCAGTTACTCAGACCAGCTGCATTCCATTCCATTGTTTTAACTCGTTGTGACACGATAGACAAGGACCAACCTTATTCAAATCAAGTCTGGTTCTGTTCCAATAAGAACAGTCCTGTTCAAACTGCCACATCACGGTTGCTGTGTACTAGAACAAAAGTAAACGAAGTCCCTTTTTGGCCTTCTTTGGCCTCCTTCTTTATATCGTTTACAACCATGTTGTATTCTGCAGCACAGCAAGTCTGAGACTCTCTGGGTATACCCATCTCACTTACGGCATATCAGTGATAAAAACAAAACAGTGATGGGTAGAATGTTTGAATAAATCTCAGCCACTATCAACTATGAGTAGAATGTTTGAATTAATTTCAGACACTAGCAACTACTCTAGTACACAATCCAGTCTATGTTTTGTCTGCTGTGACCATACTGACAGCCCAACATTATGGAAACTACTTTTGGTCCTGATTCAGCGGAACCAGTTCGAACTGTCTGACTATGTCCCCCCCTCAAAGAATATGAAGAAAAGCATCCCAAGACTGGATCAGGCCATTCAGCAGGATTCAGTTGAGTCCTTTTCCAAAGCGATCACAGGTTCTGTGTCTAGGAATACCTGCACCACATAAGGTCTCACAATGAGAAAATAAAATAAATAATGGGTGGAATGCTTGAATTAATCTCAGCTATGGTCCCAGGCCCTGTTTTTTGTCAACTGTATCATTATAAACAACAGCCTTATGCACACCAGTCTTGGTCTAGGCCAGATAGGACTCAAACTGCACCTCAGCAAGGATGAGCAGAGTCTGAGGTAGCTTTTGTTGTCATTCAGAGGGGATGTGTCCTGGCTGTTATAGTCCTGTCCTGTCTGGTCCTATACCTGTTTCCTTCAAGTTTTGGGGTGGCTACTCCATGTGCAACTCCACATCAAAAAGAGAGCAACTCATCTGCATACCTTACCCTCGACTAATCAGAACAGAGACAGAAAGAAAGAGATGGAGAGAGACAGAGTACCTGCCTGCAAGGCACTATATACATCCCAGTCCCCAGGATCACTTCAGGCCGTGACATTGATTGCCCAGAGAAAGGCTGGCAAGTCTAACCAATGTAAATTGGTGTTCTCCTCTTAGAGTCGACCTCTCTTGAATGTAGCATTCTGGATCGGTCTAGTGATAGGAGGGTGCCTGACATCGAGAATTAATCAGGGAAGGCTGCTTTGTTCCTTTCTTTATCCATTATGCTATATTGATGCCTACCCTAGAGACGCATCTTCCTCGGACCCCGGCCTCAGTTAAGTGTCCAGCTTGCTCAGGGACTTGGTGTGATGGGTATTTGTTCCACTCTCTGAAGAGGAGTCGGAGCAACACCAAAGGGCTTGCGTGCCCTGGGACGTTGAATGACCTCCAGTCTCCTTCTGGCCCTTGCTCATCCAAGAAGGAAGAAAAATAGAGAAATTGGGGTTTAGAACTAACTCAGGCTCCTCAGATTTGTCCAGAGCTAGGCCGCAAGCTGGATGGTGAACAATCAATCCCCCCAGTTCAGCCGGGAACCAACAGAACTGTGAGGTGGTGGCAGGCAGATGGAGCTGACGGGACAGATGCCCCTCTCGGACGGTAAGTATCCCCAAGGGATCCCAGGAACACCCTTTTACGCATTCTTAAATTACTATCAAAGCTGTATCATATGACTTTGAAAGAGTTAAACCGTACATTGTATTACAAGACAAGAAACATTTGTTTTACAGCATCTATTTTAAAGTTTTCTTTTGCCTTTTATTTACACTTCCTGAGACGCCTCTTCAAATCTGAATTACTGTTCCTACGTTTTTTTCTTCAAGCGAAACCCGTTTCTATTGTTACCACAAGCGTTGGTGTTTGCTCTCAGAGCTCGCGCCTCAACTGTTCCTCCATGAAATGTCAAGTGCAGTATATCAGCTATCACAAGCAGTTTATCTTGTTTTAACCACTCTGTAAAGTTCTCAAATCTTTTGCCTCCTGGAGTCTTTTGTTTGCACCCTATGTTCTGACTTGCGAGTCAGAGTGCATTAGCTGCACAACAATTCACATGAGACTCAGAGGTTAAAAGCCAGTCACATAAAGTGAGGCAGACGCACAAAACAGCACCGCAGCCTCGTGCTTTGTGCTGCTCCAGAGTCAAGGACCCGTGCCGGGGTTCTAACGCACCCACGTCCCCGGCCCGTGACCTCAGCAGAAGTAACTCAGGGCCGGAGCTCAGCAGCGGTACCTCAAGGCCTGATTTGTAGGGCACTGATCACACACGTGACGGATATACTCTCCACCGTGTTACAAGTGCATTATGTACAGGGCCACGCGCATTTTGCCACAAGGTTTACCAAATTATGTGGAACGAAAAGACATATGATGTAGCATAATGCAGCTCATTTTGCTATAATATTACTAAATAATGTTGTCATTTTTTCACATGATAACACAGGGCAAAGGTTTCTCCTCATTAATATCAGTTTAACACCCAAATACAGTAATAAGCAAATGAAAGATGACTAGTCAACCTTTGCATAGGATATTCCACTAGGCAGCAAAATAGGTCACCACGATTTTAGTAACTTTTGATCCATTTGAGCTCGAAACAACCTTTTTTGTTAAAATCTGCGCTTTTTGAAGCAGATGATGGATTATATGGCAAATGGGCAAATACATAGTTATGCAAAAATCACCGTTGTTGCAGAATCACATCATTCTGTTGGTTCTGATTATATCCCATCTCGCTTGTCATACAGTGGACGGGATATCGGTCACATTTGTGATGGAGTAACCTGTCTGCCGAACTCTAAATCAGGCCCTCAGTTTCTATTCTTTTCCTCAAAAGCAGAGAAGAGCCGTAGAAATAGAGCTAAATATTTGTGGACAGGAGCATTCACTGCACTGACTCTTGTTGTGAACAAATTAGGAAAAGTGTACTTTGGGGTGCCTTGCCATAGTATCAGAAAGCAGATAGGATGAAACTGGAAGGATATCAGTGCACACACGTGCAGTGCATTTGTGTACTCAGTGAAGGTGGTAGGGCACTGAAGGGTAGCTTCAAATCAGTGACCACCTGCTGTTTTTACGTAAGTGTGAAATCTAAAGAGACTCAAAGTTGTGCATGCATTATAATCAGGGCCACTGGAATTATATAGCAGGCGAGGATCAAACTATGCAGCAGGGTTGAATAAATTTAATGACAAGAAAAGGCAAATTCTGCTGTATAATGCGGCGCATTTTGTGACAGTATTACTTTATTATTGTCAGTTTTACTTGTGCTGATACTGTCTGGGCATAGGTTTTACCTCATTAGTACCAGTTTAACATTGAAATGGACCAATATGCAACTGAAAAGTGATCAGTCAAACTTTGCAAGGTAATTTTCACTTTGTGGCAACAGGTGTAGCTGCGTCATTAGTAATTTTTGATCTATTTGAGCTAGAAAGATTTTTTCTTTTTGCGTTGACATCTGCAATCTATGCAGCAGATGATGGATTATGTATGATGGATTATATGGCAAATCCATAATTATGCAGAAAATGATTCCTCTGCAAAATTGTCAAATTCCAGGGGACCAGATTATAATGTGTTCGTACTTTGCAAGACAGCACCATAATAAATCCACAGCAGTTGTTTTTTTCTTTTTTTTGCAAATGCAGATAACTTTGTGTCTTGCTGTTGGAAACTTTAATTATTGGAAGCTGTAGACTTGTGTTGTGCTACTCTGGCAGGTCATGAGTTTGAATCTGCACTATACAATCTCAGCCTTCTGTCTTTCTGAAGTTGGTACATTGTGTACCAATAAATTGAGTAATACTACTACATTTTTACAGTGCTTAGTGGTAGGAGAAGTGCTATATGAAGCACAATAAAAAAGCAGTGTACTAAGGATAATACATTCCGGTTGTGCCTGAAGTCCGTACAGTAAGCTCCAGAGCACATAGCAACACATTCTTCTCTGTAGCCTCAGTGGTAGACATACCACAAGGTTAGGGGTGCCTTACAGTATTTTGGGGTTTGAGTCGATTTATATTTTTAGTGCCACTCTTCTCTTTTTTAATGCAACCCAGTGTGTACCGTTCCCCCAAGGATGGCTTCAAAACCATTCCAGCGCATTCCTTCTGCAATGAGTGAAATAGCCCTCCACTATCGGGACCAGGCATCCACACAAAACTCTGAAAATGCACCCCACTCCTGACATGTTGGGAACCCTTTCTTCTCCACCACGAGGAATACATATACCTCCAACAATGCACTGCAATCTGGACCAGCTGTTTCAGTAATGTAGAACTTTGTCGAACTTTGTATGCTATCAAGCTGTAACCGAGCAGCACCTGTTACTCTATTGTGGCAAATCACACACAGCTATACCAGAGCACATCAAAGTTAAATTGTGGCATCCCCCTAGTCCGGTACTGGGAAACACAACAGCTTTTTCAACACTATGGCAGTTGCACCAGTGTATTTAAAAACTCACCAGCATGGCCCCGGATATGCCAGTCTTGGGACCCACTCTCAGCTCTTCCAAAGTATGCCAGTCTCACCCTGCAGGACCCCAGTCTTTCTACTTTTTATACACAGACTCTACAACCCTGCCAATACACCTCAATTCCACCTAGGGCACCAATGCCATACCAGTCCTTGTATCAAGGACACTATTGCTGTTCCAGTCCTTGTATCCAGGACACTACTGCCATTTTATTCCTTGAATCCAAGATACTACTGTCATACCAGTCCTTACCAGCTGTTCCAAAGCTCCTCATTGTTCACCTGACTGCAGCAACATTGCTATCACAATACTGGTTGACCACAGCTCGCTGCTGGAGCTTGCCTACTGGATGAAGTTCTTGGCACGGGTACACAGGGGCACCTGTGGCAAAATGCTGGAGCTGGGACACTGGAGGTAATTCTTGGCTTGAGGGAGGACATCCAAGGCAAAATGCGGACCCTGCAATGCTGGGTGTAATACTTGACATGAGGGGTCACCTAGGGCAAAATGCTGGCATACTGAAGGTAATTATTTTTCTTAGAAAGGTCAGCCATGGCATTCTGGTGCTGACAGGATGGGCTGGGAGGAGCAAACCATGATAAACTGCTGTTTTTGAAATGTCTGGAGTTAATTTTTGACATATTGGCCACCCGTAGTGGATGGGCAGCGTCAGTGGCAACTTTCTGGAACTGGAATATTGTGTGCAATTTTTGGCATTGAGAGTAGCCATACCAAAATGCTGGCTTTGGAACAATGAAGGTAATTCTAACATATACGGAACTCTCAAGGCAAACTTTGAAAAAAAGGGGTTAATTTTTGGCAAGTATTATGCCCTACCTCTTTCAATGATCACCAGCCGCAACAAATTTATGGTGGGAAGAACATTTCTTTCTTGTTAGTCTTATCAACCATGCCAGGATAACTTATTACATTTTACTAATGAATGCTTATTGTTTCTCTGTATGCACTGTCTGGAAATTTCCATTTCTTGAGGAGGGTATATCTGCCCATGCATAGTAATGAACTGTTAGACGTGAGGTAACCAAGGCTGGATTTTCATGTCCTTTAAGCTGGAACACTTCGCTCTCAAAGAATCTCCTGCCTAGGAGTGTTTATTAAATTGCACTTTCAGAGTCTGGTATAGAAGGGTAGACATGCCATTGATACTTATCGTTGGATCGAAGGACCTGCAGCAACCAAGTTTTGGTGATCCCATTCGAATGTGGGAGGCAGACCAGATAAAGGAATATTCCTTTAAATTTCTGACCTCTGTTTGGTGTTCTGACTAGGCTGCATTGGTATATGGTGCACAAATAACCCTAGTAGTTCTTTCTGAGTAATGAAGGCAAAGGGTAGGGGATGGAGGGTAAAAGTTAATGGATATTAATAGACTTCAGTAAGGTTGCCTTTGAGGAAAAGACATGCCAAGGTTTCCTTTCTCTATCACTATGGAGTGAGTGGAGATGGCAAACTAAAAGTAAGGGTTGGTTCTCCTCTTGGTGTACCCGTGAGTACAAGAGAAGGGGATTGATTCCTCTGCAGTGTATGGGTGAGTCTGACAAATGGATTAGGCCCTTCAGGCGTTAGTGTTGGACAGAGGTGATACGCTTGTTGTGGTTGAGAACCTTCTCTTTACCAATGTTTACTCACAGGTAATAGGTAAACTGCGCCAGGTCTTTCACTGAGAAAGTGTGAATGTGAGCATCAAATGGAGAGCTGTGGCATTGGAAAATTACCCAGGTGAGATATGGAGGTGAATCAGCGGTAGTCCCCTTATTTGAAGCAATGGATAAATCTAACAGTGTGGGTAAGTTAGACTAGGCAACCCCGAAGGAAATGCAGATCATGAAATATTGATAAAGTTTGGAATACATTCATCTTTGTGATTGAAAGAATGGTATAAGCTCACTAAAAGGGACTCTAATTTGCAGTTTTCTGAAAATGGCTCTTTAGACGTTTCAGTTAGTTGCTGAAGTGCATGAATGAGTGAAAGAAACTGCTCTGATCTGCGGAGATGGAGGCCTTCAATGAATGGTAGTAGCAAGTGAAGGACAAATCGAATGAGAGTAAGGTAAAGGGACAGGTGTATAAGGTGTGGGATGTTGAGTGAAAAGAGGTGTTACCTAAGAAAAATTATTATTTGTAAGAGAATGTTGTGGAAGAGACTGGACTGTATCCCTTCTTTGTGGTACCTTTGCCCCGTCAGGACTGGAGAATGATGAAGGTTGTCTGGTGGCATATTTGTTGAACATTCACCCACTTCCCCCATATGTGCCCATCAAGTAACCTGAAGTGCTACCAGAGGAGAAGGGAAGACCCTTGGAGGTTTACATCGGACAGGGAGAAGGAGGGCTGGCATTGTATGGTTTGAACAGAAATTAATTGATCAAACTAATAGTACATACATGTGCTCTAGCAAGGACAGTGTACCACCAGGTTGTTAAGAGTGGCCGCAGAATTAGGAGTGGATTCCCAGAAGAAAAGTTCATCACATAAACTAATTTGAATGAAGTGGAATTGAAGAAAGAAAGTCTGATGACATTGTGGCATTGGTACTGGTAAGTCAAAAGTATGAACCTTTGATCGCTATCATTTGCAAGATAGCCTATATTGTAAATATATGACTGGCATCCTGAAAACCTTTTCCAAGAAAATCAAGGCTGTGCATTCCTGGCTAGTGAATGAGATACCATGAAAGTTGTGGTGCGTGTGCGATGCTGAGTTATATAATTTGCAAAAATACAGAGACTCATAGGCAGAATGACCTGCTGCGTTAGGAGCTTCTTTGTCTATAATACGCCCATGCGGACACATTATACCAAAATAAGCCTGATAATATGATCAATATGTGACTCAAGTGTATCAGAGGTAGACTTTAGATAATAATGTGAGACAAGGTAATAAAAGCATCCCATAATTTCAAGCTTAGTACTTTGAAAATAGCGGGACAAGGGTCGCATATTAGCATTACCGATTTGGGAGAGGGCAAATAAGATTGCCATTCACTCTATAAGACCCGTGAGTAACAAGCTTCATAAAGCATCAAACAAGATTTTGGGTGTTTTCCAGGCATAGTATGATGAGCTATGTGGGGAAATAACCAAAGGCTCCCAGGGAGCTATCAATCAATATATAATGGCTGCCTTACTGGTATTAGAATCGGAGGCCGATAGGATAATTATGGATTCAGAGATGGAAATTCATAGGGCTTTTAAGTTGCTACTGGAAGGGAAGTGACTCGGCCTGATGCAATAGCTTCCAAATTTTACAGAGTTCACACTAGCATTCTCTTGAATTACTTCTTACAACTTATAAAATACATAGAGGAAATGGTTGTAGTGCCCCAGTCTTGGTGAAAAGCCTTTATTACTGTATTCTTAAAAAAGGGGAAGGGTTCTCAGAATTGTTAATCATTTCAGGCAATGGGGGTCATTACAACCCTGGCGGGCGGTGTTAAAGCAGCGGTAAGACTGCCAACAGGCCGGCGGTAAAAAAATTTGAATTATGACCGTGGCGGAAACCGCCAACAAAGACAGCCACTTTAACACTCCGACCGCCACGGCGGTACAAACAAACAGCGCGGCGGTCACCCCCAACAGACAGGCGGAAGACAATGTACCGCCCACAGTATCACAACCTGCCAATCCGCTACCTTTTCCGGGGAGGATTCACCGCGGATAAAAACACGGCAGAAACAGCCATTTCAAAGGGAAAATGCTCACCTCTACACACTCCACAAGGAACGACGACACCATGGAGCCTGAACTCCATACCCTTCCTGGACTAGTCTTCCTGCTCCTGTAAGACGATCATCAACGCCGGTGGCGAAGACAACGGTGAGTACTGCACCTACGACATAGGGGAGGGGGAGGCAAAAGACAGGGACACACACACGCAACACCCCAACCCCGACCCTCACCCACTACAACACACACACCAATGCATATCCAAACATTACAGTAACAACCCCCAACCCCCCCGGAAGAATGCAAAGACAAAAGGAAATGAGTGGAACCATTGTAATATATCAAAATACAGTAACCAAATATATACATATATATATATATATATATATATATATATATATATATATATATATATATATATATATATATATACACATTAAACAAAATATACACCACGATTAGTAGTGCAGGTAATGCACAAGTCATTGTCCGTGGACCACTGGGCCCAAAATGCATGGGCGAGGCCCACACAAGATACCTGATCAAAACGGAGAGAACACTGCTGGGGCATCAGATAGAAATACAACAGGCACCTCAGGATGAAGGGAAGGGGGGGCACCTCAGCCGGATGAGTGCACCACGTCAGATCCACGAGGGGGCTCCATGCCCATTGATGTATCCTGGGGAGTGCAAAGCCACAGTCTCTACAGTGGGTGGGTTGCCCACTGTTCAATCCTGGGGAGTGCAAAGCCACAGTCTTTCAAGTCTCTACAGTGGGTGGGTTGCCCACTGTTCAATCCTGGGGAGTGCAAAGCCACAGTCTCTCAAGTCTCACAAGTGGGTGGGTTGCCCACTGTTCAATCCTGGGGAGTGCAAAGCCACAGTCTCTCAAGTCTCTACAGTGGGTGGTTTGCCCACTGTTCAATCCTGGGGAGTGCAAAGCCACAGTCTCTCAAGTCTCTACAGTGGGTGGTTTGCCCACTGTTCAATCCTGGGGAGTGCAAAGCCACAGTCTCTCAAGTCTCTACAGTGGGTGGTTTGCCCACTGTTCAATCCTGGGGAGTGCAAAGCCACAGTCTCTCAAGTCTATACAGTGGGTGGGTTGCCCACTGTTCAATCCTGGGGAGTGCAAAGCCACAGTCTCTCAAGTGGATGCCTTTCTCCACTGGTTCTGGAGGGGGACTGGTGCCCAGAGTGCTTCATCCTGTGCAGGACAGAGGTAGTGGATGCATGTCTCCACTGGGTCTGGAGGGGGACTGGTGCCCAGAGTGCTTCATCCTGCCAAGGACAGAGGTAGTGGATGCATGTCTCCACTGGTTCTCGAGGGGGACTGGTGCCCAGAGTGCATCACTCTCCCCGTGACGGTCCCAGTTGCGTCCCTGCCCCTGCCGCTCATGGGCTAGCGGTGCTTGAGTTGGCGGTCCTTGTCCTGTTCAGCGGTCCTTGCCCTGTTCAGCGGTGCTTGCCATGGCGGTCTTTGCCCTGTTCAGCGGTGCTTGCCCTGTTCAGCGGTGCTTGCCATGGCGGTCTTTGCCCTGTTCAGCGGTGCTTGCCCTGTTCAGCGGTCCTTGCCCTGTTCAGCGGTGCTTGCCCTGTTCAGCGGTGCTTGCCATGGCGGTCCTCAATTGCCCAGCTGGGCTGGGGCTGGCGGTCCTTCATTGGGCAGCTGGGCTGTGGCTGCCGGGGCCCTCCTGGGCAGCTGGGCTGCGGCTGGCAGTGGCCTCCTGGCCAGTGACGATTGGACTGCCCTCTTGGGCACTGACTCTGGCGGTCGCATCCTGGCCACTGACGATCGGGCTGCCCTCCTGGGCACTGACTCTGGCAGTGGCCTCCTGGCCACTGAGGATCGGGTTGCCCTCCTGGGCACTGACTCTGGCGGTGGCCTCCTGGCCACTGACGATCGGGCTGCCCTCCTGGGCACTGACTCTGGCGGTGGCCTCCTGGCCAGTGACGACTGGGCTGGCGGTGGCCTCCTGGGCAGCGGGGATGATGGCGGTCTTCTCCGCCGTGCTGCTCCTCCCAGACTTTGACGATTTCTTCTGCCCCTTCCCCACCTTGGGAGGAGTCACAGCTGAGTGGACACTCCCCCCGGGACCCTTGTGAGCGGCTTTGCTGGCTGGAGTCTTCCCCCACTCCCGCCGGGCACTGTCCAACTTCTGGTGCTTCACAGGGGGGGGGGACTGGCTGTGCTGTGGCTCCGTGTCACACTGGCTGCCCTGGTGCCCGGTGCACTCCACATACCTCTAACAACAGGCACCACTGGTCCCGGAGATTTTTTGGCTGAGGTGCTAGTACGGGACCTATGAATTGGAGGGGTGGGGGTGGGAAAGAGGTCAAGCTTGGTCAGGAAAGGTTTCTTAGGAACACTGGGACGGGTAGCTGGAGGGGGTCTGGGAGTGGAGGAAGAGGAGGTGGTTGTAGGAGGTGTAACTTTTGTGGCTTTGGGTGCAGGTGCATGCGCTGGAGGCTGTCGTGAGGTGGATGTATGTTGGGTGGGTGTGTGCCTGCGTTTGTGTACTCTGGGAGGGGGCGTCACAGACACACTGGGAGAGGACACAGGGGACGTGTAAATGGTAGTGGGGGTGGTGAGTGTACGTGAACGGGGTGTGGTGGTGGGTGTGCTGGTGCAGGACCTAGTGGCTGTAGTGGTAGTGCATGCAGGTGAGAGTGTAGACAAGACTGGGAGGGAGGAGGGAGATGACGAGGAGGGGGACACAGTGGAGGCAGTGGATGTTGGTGTGTCTGTATGTGTGTGATGCTTGCGTGAGTGCCTGTGGGATGTGTGGTGCTTATGTTTGCCTGAGCTTCCCTTGTGTGGTGAGGTGTGTGCATGCTGGTCTGATGGTGTGCTTGGGATAGGCTGGGGTACAGGGGATTGGGTCTGCGTGGAGGAAGTTGGAGGGGGGAGGCTAGAGACAGGGACAATGGCAGCCATCAGTGCTGAGGCCAGAGTTTGCAGGGTTCGATGGAGGGCAGCCTGACCAGAATGAATGCCCTCCAGGAATGAATTTGTGTGTTGCAATTCCCTTTCTACACCCTGGATGGCATTCAAAATGGTAGACTGCCCAACAGTGAGTGACCTGAGGAGGTCAATGGCCTCCTCACTGAGGGCAGCAGAGGTGACAGGGGCAGGGGCTGAGGTGCCTGGGGCGAAGGTGATGCCCACCCTCCTGGGTGAGCGGGCACGGGGCAAAGGCTGAGGGGCTGCTGGGAGGGCGGTGCTGGTGGGGGGGTGGCGGCTGTACCTGTAGAAGTGGGGGGCACAGATTTTGCCGCCACCACAAGGGAGCTCCCATCGGAGGACGAGTCCGTGTCGCTGGTTGCAGATCCTGTGACCGCCGTGAAGCTCCCCTCGCCCTCCGTCCACTGGTGTATTCTGAGTCCGTGGTGTGGCCTTCCATGGCCATGTGGGATGCAGTTCCCTCGTGCTCCGGTACCACTGTACCTCCGCCTGATGATGCTGATGCACACAAGAACAGGGAGACCACAAAAAGGGGGGGGGGACAGAAGAAAGACAGGTTGAGTGCATGGCTTACCGCTACCGTTGGCGGACAACACAGACACAGCAGCCCCCTGCACTACGCCGCGCTGTTGGGCTCTACAGATGCAGTTCCTGGGATATGGCCTACATGGCTATGGTCGACATCTGCACACATAGATGACACAGGGGCATGTATACCTGTACTTGGCACTCTACAGAGGTGGGGTCGAGTGCCACATGGCCTGCATTACGGAGGGGCCTAGCCTACGGAACTCGCCCTGGCCTAGGGGAACCCACAGCCACCCAGACACCTTCACTGTGCGCAAAGTCCGCAGAATGATGTTGTACTCACCCCCTTGTGTCTGCTGTGATGCCCTCAAGCGCCCATCCAACTCAGGGTAGGCCACCGCCAGGATCCGGAACATCAGGGGGGTCATGGTGCGACGGGCACCCCTCCCACGTTGGGAGGCCATCCCCAGCTGAGCCTCCGCCGTCTTCTTGCTCCAGCGGCGAATGTCCTCCCATCTTTTCCGGCAGTGGGTGCTCCGTCTGTGGTGGACCCCCAGGGTCCGGACGTCCTTGGCGATGGCACTCCAAATATCCTTCTTCTGGTGGGCGCTGACCTAAATGAAATGTACAGGGGAAGAAGAGAAGTCATTAGCAACTGCACCATCGAAGTGAGTGGCCCACATCCCTACCCTTCTCATGTGGCACATGCATTCACAGTCCATCATGCATGCAGAACCGTGGCCCCTTCCTTCTTACAACCAGCCCTCTCCACTCAGGCATAGCTCATACAACGTGCTCCCTGTGTATTTACCTGTTGGTCTGGAGGACCGTAGAGTAGCGTGTACTGGGGGAGGACCCCGTCCACGAGCTTCTCCAACTCCTGTGCAGTGAAGGCAGGGGCCCTTTCCCCAGACGCACGAGCCATTGTCTCTTCCAGACTGAGGCCACAGCAGCACTTGCAGTGTAGGTCCTCTCCTGTCGAAGATCAGGTATCAAGTGATTGAATAGATAGAAAATGCCGGTCACGTCCGCGGCGGTGACGTCCGCGGCTGTGCGTACCATCACCGCTGGCGCACTTTGTCATTGTCTCCTGGGACCCATAGGGTCCAATGTTAACCAATGCAGCATTGCACCGCGGTTTTCGACCGCCTACCGGCGACGGTGTACAACGCCATCGCAGTTACCTCACATCCCATTGTCCCAGTTTAGAGATCAGGCAGCCGCCATTTCAGGGGCCCACATGGCTTCATTTTCAACTGCGTCACACATACCTAGGACTAGACTCAACACACATACAGGCAACTTTTTGGATTATGTTTCGTGTTCTGTGTAGACTGTGGGTACATACCTCTGAGTTGTTTGACTCTGTGGTCGCTGTTGTCCTTCCTAGGCACCGTCCGCTGGGACATGTGAGGAGATGGCGGAATCCTCCGGTGTACCGACCGCTGGTGGACCTGTTGACAATGGAGGAGCGACATTTAATCATCACCTACAGGTTTGACCGTGCCACAATCGAGGAACTGGGTACCCAGTTGGAGCCTGACCTGATGTCAGCAATCCGCCATCCCACAGGAATCCCCCCTCAAGTGCAGGTGCTATCAGTGCTCCATTTCCTTGCAAGTGGGTCATTTCAAACAACAGTGGCCATGGCATCAGGGATGTCCCAGCCTATGTTTTCAAACGTGTTGTCCAGAGTGTTGTCTGCCCTGCTGAAACACATGCGGAGCTACATCGTTTTCCCTCAGGTGGAGGATTTGCCTGTGAAAGGTGACTTCTATGCCCTTGGACATATCCCTAACATCATAGGTGCCATTGATGGGACCCATGTAGCTCTGGTCCCCCCCCACAGAAGTGAACAGGTGTACAGGAACCGGAAGAGTTATCATTCCATGAATGTACAGATGGTATGTTTGGAAGAACAGTACATCTCCCAGGTAAATGCTATGTTCCCTGGCTCATTGCATGACGCCTACATCCTGCGGAATAGCAGCATCCCTTATGTGATGGGTCAACTCCAGAAGCACCGGGTGTGGCTATTAGGGGACTCTGGTTACCCCAACCTGTCATGGCTACTGACCCCAGTGAGGAATCCCAGGACCAGGGCAGAGGAACGCTACAATGAGGCCCATGGGCGGACTAGGAGGGTGATCTTCGGCCTCCTGAAGGCCAGGTTCAGGTGCCTCCATATGACAGGGGGTTCCCTATTCTACTCACAAAGGAAGGTGTGCCAGATGGCTTGCTGTATGCTTCACAATTTGGGTTTGCGACACCAGGTGCCTTTTCTGCAGGAGGATGGCCCAGATGACGGTGTTGTGGCAGTTGTGGAGCATGTGGACAGTGATGAGGAGGAAGCAGAGGAAGAAGACATTGACAACAGGGACTCAGTTATCCAGCAATATTTTCAGTGACACACAGGTGAGAATACATTCCTGCCTACTACAAGTACTTTCACACTTCTACCTCTATCCTGTCTGTCAATTTCAGCCAGTATATGGTAACTGAGTTGTACATTTCCATTACGGTTTCACAGGTGTGGTTTCCAACGTGTGTCATCTGCTTAGATTCCTCATGGACTTGAGATGTGTGACATAGGTATGTTGACATTACATTTGAGAACGCATTTTGTCACTGTCATTGCTATAATACATTTTCTAAATCACAGACTGACTCCAGGTTGTTTTGTGCTTCAAGGGTGTTTATTTAAGTGCTAAATATTGGAGGGGGGTTGTAAAATGGTGAGGGGTGATGGTGGAGGACTGTCCATGGCAGAGTCCTGTCTATGAGTCTCACAGGTGCATTGCCCATATGGGCATAGGAAGTGGAGCTGGGGCAGTTCCAATATGGACAGGGTTACAAAGTGGGACAGTAGGATGACAATCAGGGTGGTCTTATTTCTTGGCAGGGGTCTTGCCATCGTGCTCTGTCTTGTTCCTGGTTCTCAGGGACCGCTTGCGGGGTGGTTCTCCGTCTGCAGGGGGTGGGGTGCTGGTGTGGTGGTCCTGTGGCGGTGCCTCATGTCCACTAGCGCCGGCGGAGGTGGTTGGCAGTTCATCGTCCTGGCTAGTGTCAGGGGCCCCTTGGAGTGCCACAGTGTCCCTCCTGGTGTTCAGTATCTCCTTCAGCACCCCTACGATGGTGCCCAGGGCGGTGCTGATGGTTCTGAGTTCCTCCCTGAAGCCCATATACTGTTCCTCCTGCAGGCGCTGGGTCTCCTGAAACTTGGCCAGGACCGTTGCCATCGTCTCCTGGGAGTGGTGGTGTGCTCCCATGATGGAGGAGAGGGCCTTGTGGAGAGTGGGTTCCCTAGGCCTGTCCGCCCCTGTCGCACTGCAGCCCTCCCAGTTCCCCTGTGTTCCTGTGCCTCCATCCTCTGGACCATGTGCCCACTACCACTGCCCCCAGGTCCCTGTTGTTGTTGGGGTGGTGGGTTATCCTGGGCTCCCTGTAGTGGTAGACACACAGCTGATTGACGTGTCCAGGGGACGGAGGTATGGGCCCGCTGGGTGGGTGCTGTGCTGGTGTTACCAGAGGGTGGAAGGTCTGTGGTGGGCTGTGCCTGTGTGAGGGGAACCGACTGTCCCGAGGCCCACAATGGTCCGGGCTGGTCATCTAGGTCCAGTTGGACAGAGCTGCTGCCATCACTGTGGGCCTCTTCTGTGGGTGGGGTGGAGATGTCTGGACCCTCCTGTCTGGTGACGTTGGGTAGTGGTCCTGCAGGGGTGGAAAGGCATGATTATTGCATCTGTGTGTTTCATGGTGTGCAAAGGGTGGGTGACAATGTACCCCAGTGCTGGCATTCCTGTGTGTGGGCTTGTGTGATGATTATTGAGGGGGGTGTTATGGGTATGTGCAGTGGGCATGCTTTAGTGATGGGTGTCCATGCTTTGTTTTTGCATGCAGGGCTTGGTGTTGGGATGGGTGGTTTGTGATATTGGTACATTTGTGAGGAGTTGGAGTGATAGGGGTGGGGGCGAGGGTGGGGGTCTGTGATAGCATGCAGGTAGGGAGGGGGATATGATAGTTAAGATTTGACTTACCAGAGTCCATTCCTCCACCGACTCCTGCGAGGCCCTCAGGATGCATTATTGTCAAGACCTGCTCCTCCGATGTTGTTAGTTGTGGGGGAGGAGGTGGGGGTCCGCCGCCAGTCCGCTGTACTGCGATGTTGTGTCTGGAGACCACGGAACGCACCTTCCCCCGAAGGTCGTTCCACCTCTTCCTGATGTCGTCCCTATTTCTTGGGTGGTGTCCCACTGCGTTGACCCTGTCGACTATTCTTCTCCATAGCTCCATCTTCCTAGCAATGGAGGTGTGCTGCACCTGTGAGCCAAATAGCTGTGGCTCTACCCGTACGATTTCCTCCACCATGACCCTGAGCTCCTCCTCCGAGAACCTGGGGTGTCTTTGCCGTGCCATGGGGTGGTGTAGGTGATGTGTGGGGTGGTGTATGTTGTGATAAGTGTGGTGATATGTAGTGGTGTGTGGTGTTTTGTGCGTGGAAGTAGTGTGGGTGATGGTGTTGAGTGCCTGTGGCTGCTAGTTTGTGGATGGTGGTGTCTCTCTCTGGCCTTCTTTCAGATTTTGTTGTTGTAGGGGTTTGTGGGTGATGTGGGTGTGTGTTTTATATAGTATTGACTGTGTGGGAGTGGTGTGTGTATGTGTATCAGGTGTGTGTCTTTCGAATTGTCCAATGTGGTGGTGTTTTGGAGATGTGTGTGTATTTTGAGCGCGGCGGTGTGTACCGCCAATGGAATACCGCGGTTGAAAGACCGCTGCGTGGATTCATGGGTCGTGATAGCATGGGCGTATTTCTGTTGGCGTGACGGTGGAGGTTTTGTTTTCGTCAGTTTATCACTGACCTTTGGTGTGTCGGACTTGTGTGGGTGTCTGAATTTTGTCGGATTTCGGGATGTGGGTCATAATAGCTGTGGCGGATTTCCGCGGCCACGGTGGTGTGTTGGCGGTCTTCTGCACGGCGGTAAGCGGCTTTTACCGCCAATGTTGTAATGACCCCCAATATCTTTAATTAATTGTGATGGAAAAATGTATGAAAAAATACTGGCAAATCATATTACTCATACACTTGCAGGTTGGGTTGATAGTATGCAGCATGGGCTTGTCTCACACGAAGATAGTACAGCTAAAGCAAATTTTGAAGTTACAATTTGTGATGTGGTTGCCGTACTGGGAGTCCCATATTGATGATGATGTTTGAGGCTGAGAAGGTGTTTGACCGTGTTTTCTGCCATTTCAAAGGGAAACAATGACAGCCGGGGAGTGAGGAGGACAAATGCTGTCTAGAACACAAGCACTTTATTCTATCAGTTTATATAGCTTGTCTGGGTTCCATAACTTAGAAAGTTGCTATTAAAAGAGGAATGCACCAAGGGTGTCGGCTTTCTTTGCTATTATTTGTACTTTTCCTGGTACTGTATCTGCATGAATTAAGAAAGTCGGAGCAGCGTGTGTCCCTTAGGATCAATGTAGCAACCTATAGCTTAGCAGTTTTTGCAGACAATGTGGTGGTTTTTCCATCTGATCTATCAATGTCCATTTGGGCAATTGAACAGGAAGCCACATCATTTGGGGCTTTGTCTGTCTATTACTTTAATATGTCAAAGACGCAAATTCTTTATAATCAAGCTAAGCCAGAGTAGGACAGCTACTATAGACACTTGTCTCTATACTTGGGAGTTCGACTGGCTCCAATGATCAAGGATATTGTATCATTGAATTATGATCTATTGATAGATAAGTCTAAGCTTATTTTCAATCAATAGAATGGGCTACCCTTAGGCCTTATAGGGTGCTGTAATCTAATTAAAATGGTGATTCTTCCCAAGTTTTTGTATTTGTTTGAGCAATTCCACTATATTTAACTAAAGCTGTTTTCCCAGGTGAAGAGGTAACAGAGCCAGTTTTTTTAACAATAGAAGTGCACATGGCGGGCCATCTGGGTTCTACAGCTTCCAAAAGAGAAGGTGGGGTGGTCTCTTCTGAATTCAAAGCTTTACTTTTGGTCAGCCTTTTGGAAAGTGATTATCACAAGCTGGGGAATTTCATGCATCATAGTACTTACACCTTTATATTTCCAATCTGGTCTGCAGGTAAGGTACCAAGATCCCTCAAATATTAGGCACACTTGGTTTAAGTCTCTTCAGATATTAGTGCTGATTTGGAAAAATACTAAAGATAAGTTTGCAATTGCTTCTCTTACACGAAATACATTCTTACAGTAGAATCCAGATTTCTCTTCTTTTTCACACAGCGTCCACGCGGAAGCTTGGTCAAGGTCGCAATTGCAATGGGTTGGTCAGTTGTTTGGGGTTCTCCAGTTCTTGTGTTTTCTAATTTGGTTGCTCAATGCACTGTGCCTAAGACTGGTATTTTCAAATGTATGCAGGTTAGGGTTTTCTTTCAAAACAAAATCCATTATCTCTTCATCCTGCGAAGTGTACCTTGTGTTGAATTTTTGTTTGGTACTCGGTGTAGAGGAGCATTTCTAAACCCGGGAAGAAATCACTTATGGCAAATGTTGGATCCATTACCTTCTAATGCGGTCTTATGTTTGTGAAAGAAATTAATTTGTTTTTCTCTGGCAATCAGTAAGAAATATTAAGTTCAATTGGGGTCTGACATAACTTTCTCAGTTTGCTGTGTATCATTTATGTATTGTAGCAAAGAAAACTAATACAAAATGAGTGATGAGCAATTGAAGAAAGAAAGTGTGATGAAATTGTGGCATTGGTTTGAGGATTGAAGATAGGTAAATTGAAGGATAATGAAGGATTGAAGAAACAATGGAATAAAGCAATGCATGAAGATCATGCAACAGCATCTGAGGGTGAAAACGGCGTCCTGGAGATGCAACTGCTTACTAGGTGGAAATGGAATACTTTTCAAGGGAGATTCTGGGACAAGATGGGTAATCTGTGCATTTTGATGTGTCTTAGACCAGATATGATGTGTGTTCTTTTATTGTCAACACTAAGGACTTTCAGAATTTGCAGGAAGCTACTCAGAAGTTGTACACCAAAGTAGAGACAATAGTGAAATTGTCAAAATTGATGTGGGTAGGTTTCAATGCTTTGATTAATATTGTTGTACCTAATTATCCATGGACCCCGTAAGGTGGCATTGTGATGGCCGGAGGTGGAACTTATATGGGTAGCTCCAAAATATGAGCTTTCACAGTTGGTGCTCAATAAGTACAAGGGATCAATGGGGTGCCTGAAGTGAAAGGTACCGGTACAATATGTAAACTGGCCTAGATTATAAAGCCCACACAAGCCAAAGATGAATGTGTACATGCTTATTATGAAAGATTGTTAATGGGGTACAAACAGTATAGAGGAATAAAGGATTCTACCCAGCGTTGAATGCCAGCACTAGTGGCTACGGCCCGATATTAGTACCCACATACAACAGTCTGGGATGTGTTAGCAAGGTAAGCCAATTGAAATAATATTATCATGGGCACACTTTTGTAAGTAACATCATGATTGAAAATGAAAGAAAGACAAAGAAATACTGATTATGGAACAAACTGAATTTTTCCAACAATGTCCCCTGTTCCAGGAGGAGGCACAGTGGTTTATGGTTGTTGATTTATATTCTGCATTCTTATCCATACCCTTGCATGAGGACAGTCAACACTTATTTGCTTTCAGTTATAAAACAATGGTGATCTGTTGAGCAGAGCTTTCTCAAAGCTATGCCGAATCCCCCTTCATCTTCTCTCAGGCTCTTGATAAGAATTTGTAACATTGCACCTTACACATTGGTCTGTAATTGTCCAATACATTGATAGTTTGTTGGTCACCTTCCCTACCGGGAACTTTGCTAGTGCATCAATGAACCCCTTGGCTGGGGAGGGCACAATGTCTTTCTCTCCTAGTTGCATTATTGTCAGACTAAAATGAGTTATTTGGGACATAAATCAGGGAAAGAAATATGGATGGTGTCCTGGGGGAGGATATCAGCCAAAATGGAAATGGCACCACCTCGTAGTCAAAGAAAAGCCAGGGGGTTTCTTGGAATTGTAGGTTATTGTAGACCATGGCTAACAAAATTGTATTTAATGGCCCAGCCCTTAAAGCTATTGACACTTAAACATGTATTCAATCCATTGCCCTTCTCAGATGAGTGCCAAAAAGTATTCTTTGAATTAAAACATGCCCTGATTTCCCTAGCCTTAGAAATGCCTGAATTTGATAAAGATTTTTCCCTATATTGAACATAAAGCGAAGGATGCTTAGTTTCTGTACTGACACAATGTCATTATGATCAACATTGCCCAGATGCATATTTTTCAGCCATGCTGGATCCAGTTGTGGCTGGCCTTCTGGGATGTCTAAGAGCTGTTGTTGCTGCAGTGGTGGCATTTAAACAGCCTGATAATATTGTGTTGGACCACCCCCTTACATTGTATGTGTCTCATTCTGTTGAAAAGTTGCTCCCCCAGTGTAAAACCCAGCATCTGACTGATGCCTGCTTACTTGCTTTGAAGTAATATTGCTGTCCACCCCTGCTATAAGGTGTGCTGTTCTGAATGTTGCTACGCTATTGCCTTTGCCGTCTCAGCAGGTGGGGGAAGAAAAAGCCCATAGTTGTATTCAGGTAACAAAGCTGTGTACCAAGCTCTAATCAGACATTAAGAGTAAACCCCTGAAAAATTGTGATTATGTGTTACTTGTAGATGGCTTCTGTTTGAGGGCCAATACTGAAATTGTAAGAACCACATATTATGTTTGTACAAATAAAAACATCTTTTAAGCTTCTTCTTTAGCTAATGCAGGATCAGCAGAGACCGCTGAACTGATAGGTCTCACAAGGGCCTGCTATAGGACCAAAACTGTCAATACAACCATTTTTACTTTCTTACATTATGTTTTTGGAATGGTCCATGATTTTGGCCTCTTATCATTTCAGAGATGCAAGGCACTCCACACAGGTGATTAAGGAACTTTGAATTAGAGCAATAACATGCACAGTTTTAGTTAAAATGGCAATAAGCTATTTTAAAAGTGGACACAGTGCAAAAATCAACAGATGCTGGGGGAGGTAAGTAATGGTTAGTTTTTCAGGTAAGTAAGGCACCTACAAGTTCAAGTTTCTGGGCATAGGCAGCCCACCATTGGGGGTTCAGGGGAACCCCAAAGTCACCGCAGCAGCAACACAGGACCGGTCAGGTGCAGAGGTCAAAGGAGGGCCCAAAACACATAGGTACCTATGGAGAACAGGGGTGCTCCGGTTCCAGTCTGCCAACAGGTAAGTACCTGCGTCTTTGGAGGGCAGACCAGGGGGGTTCTGTAGAGCACTGGGGGGGGGGCACAAGTAGGCACACAGAACACACACCCTCAGCGGCACAGGGGAGGCCGGCTGCAGTGTGCAAAGCAGGCGTCGGGTTTTGAATAGGAATCAATGGAGGGGGCTGGGGGTCACTCTCGCGGTGCAGGCAGGGCACAGGGGGAGCTTCTCGGGCCAGCCACAGACTGGGCTAGGCAGAGGGTCGCCTGAGGGTAACTCCTGCACTGGAGTTCGGTTTCTTCTGGTCCTGGGGGCTGCGGGTGCAGTGCTTGGTCCAGGCATCGGGTTCCTTGTTTCAGGCAGTCGCGGTCAGGGGGAGCCTCTGGATTGTCTCTGCATGCGTCGCTGTGGGAGTCCAGGGGGGTTGTCTCAGGTTACTCACGAGGTCGCAGTCACCTGGCAGTCCTCCCTGTAGTGTTGGCTCTCTGGAGCTCGAGCCGGGGGTGTCGGGTGTAGAGTGTGAAGTCTCACGCTTCTGGCGGGAAGAGTGAGTTCTTTAAAAGTTGCAAGAAAGTTGCAAAGTTGTTGCTGTTTTTGAACAGTGCCGCTGTTCACTGGAGTTTCTTGGTCCTTTGGTTCAGGGCAGTCCTCTGAGGCTTCAGAGGTCGCTGGTCCCTGTCGGATGCTTCGCTGTCTAGGTTCTTTGAGTCTGGAGACAGGCCGGTAGGGCTGGGGCCAAGTCAGTTGTCGTCTCCGTCGTCTCTCCAGGGCTTTCAGGTCAGCAGTCCTTCTTCTTGTTGTAGGTTGCAGGAATCTGATTTCCTGGATTCAGGGTCGCCCCTAAATACTAAATTTAGGGGTGTGTTTAGGTCAGGAGGGCAGTAGCCAATGGCTACTGTCCTGGAGGGTGGCTACACTCTCTTTGTGCCTCCTCCCTGCGCACATTAGGGAGCGCACATCCCTAATCCTATTGGGGGAATCCTCCAAACTCAAGATGGAGGATTTCTAAAGGCAGGGGTCACCTCAGCTCAGGACACCTTAGGGGCTGTCCTGACTGGTGAGTGACTCCTCCTTGTTTTTCTCATTATCCTCTCCTGTCTTGCTGCCAAAAGTGGGGGCAGTGGCCAGAGGGGGGACATCTCCACTATCTGGGATGCCTTGGGGTGCTGTAACAAAAGACTTCAGCCTTTGAGGCTCACTGCCAGGTGTTACAGTTCCTGCAGGGGGAGGTGAGAAGCACCTCCACCCAGTGCAGGCTTTGTTTCTGTCCTCAGAGAGCACAAAGGGGGTCAGAAACTCATCTCAGTGGCAGGCTGGCACAGATCGGTCAGTCCTGCACTGAAGGATTGGGTAGAATACAGGGGGCATCTTCTAAGATGCCCTCTGTGTGCATTTTGTAATAAATGCAACACTGGCATCAGTGTAGATTTATTATTCTGAGACAGTATTCAGTGTAGCCAATATGGAGCTGTAGAGTTAGTTTTTGACAAACTCTCAGACCATACACTTAATATGGCCACACTGTACTTACAATGTCTAAGAATAGACTTAGACACTGTAGGGGCATATTGCCCATGCAGCTATGCCCTCACCTGTTGTATAGTGCACCCTGCCTTAGGGCTGTAAGGCCTGCTAGAGGGGTGACTTACCTTTGCCACAGGCAGTATTTTGTGTGCCTGGCATCCTGAGGGGGATGCCATTTCGACTTTGCCCTTTGCTCCCCACCAACACACACAATCTGCAATAGCAGTGTGCATGTGTTAGATGAGGGGTCCCTTAGGGTGGCACAACACACATGCAGTCCTTAGGGACCTTCCCTGGTCATAGGGCCCTTGGTACCACTGGTACCTTTTACAAGGGACTTATCTGTGTGCCAGGGAAGTGCCAATTGTGGAACAATGATACATTTTTAAGTGAAAGAACACTGGTGCTGGGGCCTGGTTAGCAGGGTCCCAGCACACTTCTCAGTAAAGTCAGCATCAATATCAGGGAAAAAGTGGGGGGTAACTGCAACAGGGAGCCATTTTCCTACAGAGATGGTTTGTGAGTATTTCTGGTGCACCAATATGCAATGGCCTGAGGGTTCTTGATTTGTTGAGAGCTCTGCAAATGGATAGATCAGGAACATACAGAAGAATGTAGAGCAGGAGTGTTGCATGGCCCACATTAGGTCTCCATTTTAGATACACATTTTCAACTTAACATCTTTCTTTAATTGTGTCTTTTCACATAGTTGCCTACTAATACAAGAATTTGCTGTTGATGCATTTGTTCCAGGTAGGCATTATCTTCCTGTAGTCTGCACATTTAGTCAGGGACCTACAATCAGACCCCAATGCCTTTGTTTTCCTTTCTTGTGCTCATTAGGAGACAATCCTTTTTTGCTAGACAAACCAAAGTGGCAGTTCTGCACCTCTGTCACAGTGTGATGAATAGTGAGTTTTGTTATATAAACAGAGTCTGTGCTACATTCTTTGAGAGGAGCACTTCACACCAAATGATCATGGAACTGCTGTGAACTGTGACTGAGATGCAGCCATGCTGACTCTGGCCTCCATCCTACAAGGGAAGATAACTTGTACACTGAGACAAGCGTCTTGACACTTAAGACCAAGGTATGAGAGTTAGACTATCCCAACTGATCTGGCAGAAGGGTACTACTGCTATGCTTTCTTTAGTATAGTATTAGATACAGATGGGATTTAGACAATATTAGCAACAATTAACATGGTTGAATTGTTTATATTGTTTACCATTCTAATAATGCTGATTACAGTAACATTTCTTATCTTTTTGATAATTGCAGCTCATGCTTTCAATACAAGAATATGATCATTTAAAAAAAAAAATTAAAATGCATTTTCCAATCTTTCTTGTAGGCATGCAAGAGTGACCAAACAAAAGGGTACATCTGTTTCCATTGATTCTTTGAGAATCAAAGTGTCATGTTTGAGGTTACCTACAACATTTATTACCCTGGTCAGTGTAGGGATTCTGGATGTGGTAGTATAAGCTAGCCAAAACAAGCTAACAATTACTGATTACATATGTACACTGTCTCTATATTGTGACGTTCCTGTTGTGATATGCATAGTCCTACTAACCTCATAGAAAGCGTATAACAGGAGGAGAAGAGCGACTAGGTGAAGAAGGATTGTAGACTCAATGAAGTGGGAGTGTGGCTGGATATGAGAGGAAGGGTGGTATTGCCAAATGCCTTATTGCATCAAATGACTACATTGTTTGATGGACCCACCCATTTAGAGATGCGATGATGGATAGCTTTCAGATTATATGGTCATGCGAAAAGTTTCAGAAGTTGCTCAAGATTATTGTTTACAATGGTTAGTGTGTCAGCACAACAACAAACTATGGTTACAATGAGTCATTCTCCTCCAGCATTTGGAGCTTCTGTAGGCTGCAACTTGATTTTATTGAACTACCCCTGTCAAGGATGCTGCTATGTTCTAGTGGTGGTATGCATGTTTCTAAAATGGGTGGAGGCCTATCTGACTCACAGATGTGGCAATTCTGTTGCTCAAAGAACTGATCCCATGAGATTGCATCCGTTGTATGTGGAAAGTGATCAGGGCGGACATTTTTAAAATGGGATCATCAAACTGTGCTGTGGGGCCGTGGGCATAGCCCACAGACTACATTCTGCTTATTATCCTCAACTTTCAGGCCTAGTGGAGAGACTGAATGGAGTGATTAAAAACAAACTGGCAAAAGTATGCACAAGTGCTCTAGAATTATGCAGCATTGGAGGACCCAATTATGTGGCAGGGTTGACTAAATTATGTAGCAAGAAAAGGCAAACTAGGTTTGCAGTGTCTGGGTGAAGGTATCACCTCATTAATACCAGTTTAACACGCAAATACAGCAATAGGCAACAGAAAGGGTACCAGTCAACCTTTGCAAACAGCCTTCCACTGTGCAGCAACATGTTGTGCTGCGTTTTAGTGACTTTTATTCGGTTTAATCTGGAAATAAAATCCTTTTTTGTTAAAATCTGCAGATTATGGTTTCTGTGGCACATGTGGCAAATCCACACTTATGTGGAAAACACAGCTTCTGCAAAATCACATAATGCCAGTGGCCCTGTGTATGTGCATCTACTACCCTGATAAGGCCTGATTATCTTCCTCTGGTGCTCATGAGCATGTGTTGCCCTTCAAACAGAAAGACTGGGCTAAGCACCCGTGAGATTCTCATGTGCAGACAGATGAAAGTCCAATTATCAGCGGGATAAAAGAGACTGAGGAAAAAGAGATCAGTGTGCAAAGCCAGAATAAAGATCACGAAAATGCTTTCTTATTATTCCGTTATGAACATTTCAAATTCTTGGATGTGTACTCATATGCCTGCATCACTGGTGGGGGGGGGTTACATATTCACAGAGACCTCTCTCTTTCAACATTAATCTTTCCGCACTGACTTACTAGCAACCAGTGTTCACCTCAAAAGATGTAGGAAAGACAAGTAGGGAATAGAAGTTCACTATGCCTAAAGGCAAATAATCCATGTGACCTCGAGAGTTTTTGGCAGAGTAGGAAAAAGACACTAAACATTAAGTGACTATAGAGGGAAGTTATTGTGATTTCATATTGAACAGGATTCCAGAGAGAATGCTTTGCTACTAACGCACTCAACACTAAACCTTTGGTTTGAGAGAGTAGGAACACTTTGCAAAGCAAGTAAAGAAGTTATTAGTGTAGGTAAGAGTAATTGCTCATACATCTTTCATATGTTTGTAAATGTTATACATTTTAGTCAAAAAGGACTCTATAGAGAAATGTATCTTACTTAGTGTTGCCTGGTGGGTGAGTGGTTCTTCTTGCTTGGCTTTGGTCACCACATACATATCACCTTAAACAATCGAGGAGTACCCATTGTTATTGCTAGAAAAGGGAAATCTGAGGACACTCTATTGATCTATTTTCAGCAATGGTTAGTCTTGTAGGGGTTGCATGGCACATGGTGAGAATATGGAAGCAGGCTTAGCCGAATAAGAGACAGGCGAATTACATGGTTGCTGCTCTTTCCAATAATATGGAAGAAATAATTACAATGCATAGCATGGTTACACATAATATAATGGCTCTGGATATTATCCTAGCCCTGAAGGAGGGGTGTGTAAGCTAATAAACACTCAGTGGTGTACCTAAATTCCAGATAATACAAAGAATGTGCGGATATTATGGGCCTGATTACAACTTTGGAGGAGGTGTTAATCCGTCCCAAAAGTGATGGTAAAGTGACGGATATACCACCAGCCGTATTACGAGTCCATTATATCCTATGGAACTCGTAATACGGCTGGTGGTATATCCGTCACTTTACCGTCACTTTTGGGACGGATTAACACCTCCTCCAAAGTTGTAATCAGGCCCAATATTTGATATTTCAAAGGTCTTGGAAGAAGAGCAAGACATGGATGGTCCAGGCTTTTGGGAAAGGGAAGGGTGTGTGATTGGGTAACTGGGAAAATGGATATTAGTTCTCATACGTATTATACTTGGATGTTTTTCTCTGTCTGCTGTTACTAACTTGTTTTGGACCAAGTTTGGTCCTGTGTTCAGTGTGCTTGGAATTAGGGAGGGGCTACAGACACCCCAGCGGGTAAGTGAAAAGGTTAGGAGAAGCAGAAAAGGAGAAAGCTAGGGTATATAAATATTAAAAAGAGACACATGACAATTAAATAACATTGAATGGTGAATGGTCAGTGCATAGTGCTATAAGGAGCAAATGTGAACATCTAGGCCGTATTGAAGAGAACTAGCCGACTATATCTTGTTTAGATGACTTGGACAAACAACTACAATACACCAGCATATAGGTGAGTTAAAATGAGAACCCGTAAAATGGTGTATTGTAGAGCTCCAATTTCCTGTACTGTGAAAGTTAGTAAGGAGAATGCCCACTGTGTTCTGTTCTCACACTTGTGGCTGTGTTTCAAGGTTGGATCCATAGTGAGAAGAATGTTTCTTTCTCGTTAGTCTTATTAACTGTTCCGGGATGAGCTATCTCGTATTACTAATGAATGCTTATTGTTTCTCTGTATGCACTGTCTGGAAATGTTCATTGCTTTAGGAAGGTCTATCTGGTCATACTTAATGATGAATTGTTAGTTATGAGGGAGCAGAGACTGGCTTAGATGTCCTTTTAGCTGGAATAAAGGCTTCGCTCTCCAAGAATCTCCCAACTAAGAGTGTCTATTAAATTGCGTTTTCACAGCCTGGTGGCAAGATCAAGTGTTGCTGACTTTGCAACTGGGGAGCAAGTTTTGAACCTTGACCTTGGTTCAACATTCTGAAGTTCTGGATAAATCACTTAGGTCCTCATTTCAACATTGGCGGTAAATGCCGTCTACCACTGCGGCGACGGCCGCCAAAAGACTGTCACCGCGACTAACATCCTTCTGACAAATTATGACCACAGCAGGATTTCCGCCACAAGAAGGGCGGAAATCCGGCTGTGGCCATACTGGCAGATGGTGTTGAGGTGGCGCTGCTGTCACCAGCAGCGGCACGCCAGTAGACCGTCGTCAGCCATATTATGACAGATAATACGACCTGGCGGTGTTCTGCTGGCGGGGGCTCCTGGCGGTAGCAGCACCCCGTCCTGTTCCCTGCCGGAAGACCCCCTGGATGCAGGTAAGTTGGGTTTCTGACAGGGGAGGGGAGTGTTGTGTGTGTGTGTGTGTGGGGGGGGGTTTGTGTGCATGAATGTGTGAGTGTGTGCGTGAATGCAACTGTGTGTGTAGTATTGTTTGCATGGGTGTATGCATGTGTGCGAATGTGTGTATGAATGTAAATGTCAATACGTGTTTGCGAGTCAGTGTGAATGTGTGTGAGAATGAATGGATGCATGTGTGAATTAATGCATGCATACCTGTGTGAGTGAGTGTGTGTATGCATGGTGCGTGACTATGAGTGTGCGTGAATGGGCGTGGGGGATTGGAAGGGGGAACGTGGATGGTGGGGGTGTGGGTGGCATCTGGGGAGTGTTCAGGGGGTGGGTGAGCCTCCTACCACTGACAGGGAAGGAACTCCCTGAACCTGGTAGGGCCTACCGCCGTGGTTTTCGTGGTGTTGCGAATGCCACGAAAACCATGGTGGTAGGCAGGGTCACAGTGCCGCCGCCGGTACAATAGCGTCCGCTGGGCTGGAGATTGTTATATCCGGCCCGGCAGCTGCTACGCCATGGCTTTCGGAATGGTAAATTGGCTGGTTGGCTGCAGCCAACCCGCCAATGTCCTAATGTGGCGGTATGTACCGCCAGCCTGTTGGCGGTACTACTGCCCAATTATCACCACCCGTCGGGGTCATAATGTCACCTTTAATCTCCCTGCACCTAGAAAATGTGTAATACAGGCTAGTTCTCTTAATAAGCACTCTAGTGCCTTCGGGCCCCATTTACGTTACCTAAACCTCCAAAAAACATACTCATTCATGGATATTGCCAATTTCATTAAGCTCTCCATGTAGATATGTGCAGTTTCCATATGCCACTATGCAGATATTGCCAGTAATCAAGTGGCAGGTTCTGGATGTATGACATGTCCCATATGTAGATATTGCAATTTCGCACATGACCAGTATTAGGGATTCTAAGTTCCACATGCTCAGTAATACAAATATCCATTTCAGCAAACCCAGTCACAGTTACTGCAATTTGTATATGCATATTAAAAGTGCATGTTTTAAGAAGTGATTAGTGTGATATGCTTACATGTGTTGTCACAAGAACAGCAGAAATCCATGACCCATCTTAGGTTTTGCACTGCCTCCATGGATATTTACTGAAAGCCAAGTAGGACGCAACACACAGACGACAGGGATTTCAAAACTCTAGTTGAAGTTTTTCCTCTCAGTTGAAATGAGGTTGGTCTGTTATGACAAATGCAAGAAAAATAACACAATACCCATTGATTAGGGACTAAATTAATGACCATTCACCCAGCTTGACTTGTTCCTTCAAGTATCTGCTCTCAAGCTTTATTTGTGATGAAGTCATGCATCACACCGCATCCACACATAAAGGTCTAGGGAGTACAGAGCCTCCTGTGCAGTATCGCAAAGCAGCAGAGCAAGCCCAGTGACTGAAGTCTATTTTTTCTTGTTTTATCGTAACTACCCATCCCCTCGGAGGCAGTTAGTGAATTAAGGTTGTTGCAACTTGATTTCATTCTCTGCCTTGGGCAGAATTAGAAGTCTGGTATTGTCTCCGCAGCTGGAAACAGGTGAGTGCATAACATACATTAAAACTGACTGCTCTGTGCCATGCTACCAAAGGATGAGCACAGGTTAATTTAGGGTTTGCTTGTGCCTTGCCCTAATTAGGATTGTAGTTGTTGCTTGCCCAAAAAGTCCATGAAACTTTGTATCTCTTTAACTGTGGCTGGTGCTGGCCAGCCCAATATTGTCCTGGCTTTTTTCTTATCCTTGGTTACGCCTTCCATATTGCTGCACTGCTGAGTCTGTATTTATCATATATCTCCTCCTCTGTTTGTTGGAAAAGTGTCTGTCTGGTTCTGTATATCTTCTCCTGTCTCTGGCTCCTCCTCCTCATCTGCTGTGCGGCGTGGGCTCTCCTCCTCCTTGCTATCACATATATCTCCGCCATCTTGAGTGACCCAGGTGCCTTCTGGGTCCCCTTTTATACTTTGGTTATGGTTACCACCTGCTCTGAGTTAGTGGTAAATTGGAAGTGCAAAATGGGCTTTTTGCGACCAGTCGCAATTTGCGAGTGGCTATTTCATATGGTTTGCGACTCGCAAATTGCGACTTCCTATTTGCGGGTCGCAAAATGGGGTCGCAATTTTTGCGAGTCGGTAATCGCTCGCGTCGCAATGTGCGATTCGGAAATTGGGTTTTTGCATCCCATCTCCGATTTTGCGGGGTCGCAAATTGCAATTCGGCCCATTTGCGACTCGCAAAAGTTTGCTACATCTGGCCCTTAGTGCTTATTACCGTCTTCCGAAGGGATGGTATGGGACATGTTATTTGGGAATAGTTTTTCCAAAGATCTATCAACTAGATTATTTAAAGAAATTTCCGAAAGTGACAGAATTACTTTGTGCTAGACAAAAGAGAGAAACTGCTGCTGGTGTAGTAGGAGACATATTTGGAGCAATAATTCCTTCAGTAGGAGTTGTTTTGAACTCCATAAAGATTAGAAAGTTGTCTACTATTGTGGATAACATGCTGACAAACTTCACAGGGGCTATACTCCTGATGGATACTGAACTTGCTGCGGAGAGGGCTATGACTCTTCAAAACAGGCTTGCTTTAGACATTCTTTTAGCGAAAAGTGGCGGAGTCTGTAAGATGCTTAATGAGCGGCACTGTTGTGCCTATATACCTGACAATAGTAATGAGATTAGAAGTATGCTTACTAACCTAACAAGAGATAGTGCAGATTTGAAGGAACTGAAAGAACCAGGAGTCGGGGAAAAGGTTGGAGAGGGATTCGTGCGTGTGGGAAGATGGTTTAGTAGCCTTTGGGATGGGATTTTTGGCTTGTTTATTTGGATTATGGGTACTGAGCAAAATTTGCGAAAGGGGTAAAGAAAAATTGGCAAAACATAATGCGAGGAGAGAAGAAAAGAAAAGGTAAAAAATGTTCAGAGCAAAATATGAAAGGGCAAAACAAAAAGAAGAAATTGAGATGAAGAAGATGAATAAGTGAAAGGCTCTTTAAGAATGGATTTGTGTGATGACAAGTGTCATCAGAGGAGGGATTGTTGGAGTGTAGTTATTATAATCAAAAATTAACATGAAATGTTTGCAAATTAATGTATAATGATGTCGCATAAAAAATGTATTAATGTGCTTTTAACATGTGCGCTTGAAATGTGCCCACGGGGAGTGGCCACCAATGTATACGGTGATAAAGGAAATTGACTAATAATGAATTATTGATGTAATAATGTGTGGTTTTGTATTAGTATTAAGAGTTATATGTTAAGATTTTGCTAAAATTAATTATTAGGCCTTAGTTAGCATGAGTCGGGGGCTAGCTGCCGTGGTATTAAATGTGTTTTTCTAACGTGCAATGTGCTGACTTACTGAAGGACATGTAGCCGTACTTTTCCAGAAGCTAGAAGATGTGTGTAACCGAAGTAAATTCTTTCTCATGAGACCCGACTTGCTCAAGGAGACATTCTTGCTGAATGCAACAGTGTAAACTTGCAACAGGAAAAAGGTCGCCTGAACTGGTAAAGAAAATGGAACTACTGATTGAGCCTGCAAGAATAAACGTTTGTACCTGACATTCTACCCGTTGGAGACGTCAATTACAGGAGCCAATGAACCATGTGAGAACTGTACTAAAGTGAAAATCCTAGTGAGGTGACAACCCACTTATTGGTTGGAGATAATGGTGCACCAAAATTTGCCCAATTGGAAATTAGGAGACTGTACAACAAGATTAATATAACAACGTGTCACAAGGAGAAATCAGGAATTACGTGCCATTCTTTGCTAGAACCTAGCCACTTTGTCACTCTGTCTTAAAGACTTTGCTGTTTGACTCTTCAAACCATCCTTACCCTTGCCTTGCCCGTTTCATACTTTTCCTCCTTATGAGGGAAGTGTTCCTTATTACTTGTCTTGCTAAACTTTGCTGAGTTTCCTGGCTGATGGAGAATCAACTGATGTCCTGAGGACAAAGACTGACTCTGTATGATGACCCATTACGGAGGGTAACTATATGATAATGAAATTGTAATTGTCTGTTTGCCTTTTCTTTCTAGGTACAAACTGCTTCTTTTGATAGAGACCATAGATAGATGTTTTCTAAATTTGTGTTGCTAAATTGTTTTGCATGAAGCCCAACATGCCAATGCTAATTCGAGCTAGTTAAGGGGTTCACTAAACGGATGCAAATAGACAAATGACTGAATCGATGCTTTGTTGAATAATGCACTAATGATACTCTGCTAAAGTTAGTCCATGTTGACGTCGTGCTTTTTTCTAATGTTTATGATCTTTGCTTTGATGAAATCTTATTCGAGTTGCCATATTGTGACAGTGCTAATGTGTTTTCTGGTATTGAGACTAATAAACTTGCTACTAGAAAGTAATCAATATGGAATAAATATCATAAATCTTACAAACTTTTGTGTGGTTATTCATGACTGAAGGGTCATGGGGTGTCTTGTTTTTCTTAATGTCATTAATTAGTTTGATTGATTTGCTGTTGTGAATATTGATGAGGTTATCGATCTATTGATTGACATGTTGATTAGTTATCTCGTCTTAAGGAGTCTCCAATCAGGGTCAAAAGATTCATTGGCCTAAAACGAGTCCCAAACTAAGTAAACTACCTAAAAATGGAACGCGTTAAAAGGTATACTCCTAGTGGGAGTTAAAATGGCAAATGTCTTAAACTGGAAATAACAAATTCAATCTAGACAGATGAAAGTGGAAGCATCGGGAAAAGCTGTTGCCCATTTTTTGCAGGAATAGAAAAACTGTATTCCCAGGTGGATAAAGCTTTGTTGGCACCGTATAACAGTAGCCTTGACTGTAGTTCTATTATGAAAGTTATGAACAAGAGGCATAGCTGGAAGAAACTGATCATGTTTCTAAAAAGCTTCCCTTCAATAGTAGGAATAGCAGATTTAGCATATGTCCGTCTACACAAGTGTGGGACTGGCCTCATTGATAGCATTCAAGCATACGATCGCTCCCAAAAACAAAGCATGGATGACTACCTGAATATGGAAATGGAGTCTACAATCTTCATGGTGTCGTGGCATTAACGCACGACTTGCATGCTCCTGGAAAGACCACTGATAACTGGCAGATATCCTTTAAACATAGGAAAGAAGTTACAGTTGAAGCAATTGCTTCAAAGTAAAGAGAAAGCAGAAGAAACGTGAACCGTTTAACTTACTTGGTAAGGCCAGATATCCACGGCGTGCCAAACATTTTGCACAACATCTGCTAAATCGACAACAGAAGCAACTCTTTGGACGGCAATATTCAGTGCTTTACAAAACAATTGAGAAAAGGAATGGAGACAGTGGGTGTGCACCCTGAATATCGACCCCAGAATATCAATGGGATGCAATATCGATGACACAATTTTGAAATAAATTGGGAATAAGCCAAGATGTTCTAAACCTAACTTCACATATATGCACTTAGAGTACATATATTTTCAGTGTGGCATTAGGGATAGTAAATCCATACCTTTCAATATTTTGGCCCTCGATATTCTGTACTTGATATACTAGTACCACAATATTCTGGGGGTCCATCTTCAGTAGTACAATTGAGACAGTGGAGTGTGTCCTAGATATCATCTGCAACATTCACAAAGCTTTTTTCTATTTTCCATTGATTTCCCCAAGGTAGACAGATTTGCAGGCTGAAAGGAAAGCTGGCATTATAGGCACAGTGACATCAGTGTTTTTTATACTCTTTTTTTACTGTATAATGTTATATGCAGTGTTTTTATACTGTAGCAGGGCTCTTTAATTACACAGATGGTAGAACATTTCCTGGCAGTCGCATGGCCAATCTGAATGAGAAGGCACCCTGGTACCCTGGGCAAGGCTGCAAAGAGACTCGGGGGAAAGGAGAGGAAGGTCCTAAAAATAATTCTGAGACTGGTGCAGTCTTGTGGATAGGAGAGTTTGAAGGGCTCTTGTGGTACAAAAGGAACCAGAATGACTTGGAAGTAATGTTAAATGTATCTGTTTTTTTTCCTTGTGCATATTTTTTCTTGTTATGTTGAATATTTTTCCTGTGTGTATGTACACTGTCAAAAGCTTAATACACAAATCTGAAATCAAATGTACAGGGTGCGAGCCCTTACAGGAAACCTATTACAAAGTCTTGTACAAACACAGCTTTGCTCATTGTGATCTGTCTGAACCGGGAAACATTCTGAACCACGAGGTAAGAACATCGAATTGATTGAACCGCGGTGTCAGAACACTGAAAAAGCCAATAAATCGTTGTTCCATCACAAATTCGTCTAAACCAACACAACTCCTTCATATTTTCTACTTGCTCTGCACTGTTTGCCGTACCACATTGTGAGAGGTTGCACAAGATGCATTTGGAAGGAAAGAAAGTGAAGTAGGACGATTTGGAAGAGAAGATGCCAAAATCAAGAACTGCCACCAAATTAATAGGTAGGTCTGCAGTATCAAATACTGCAAAGAGATAAAACACGCAGGAGCGCGTGTTAGTCAACAGTAAGTGATCCCATTATGAAGTAGTAGTGTGTGGAGAGTATTCCTCAGTATACCCTTGCCAATGTGACTCTGCAGTGCCTGCCTCGTTGGCCTATTTATAGAGGCAAAATACCTCTTTTTGGTGTGGGCTGTGCTCTGCAAAGAGCCATATATCTTTATATAGATAGACAAAGAGAGGCGAATAGATAGACAGACAGGTAGGTAGGTAGACAGACATACAGACATATAGATAGATAGATAGATAGATAGATAGATAGATAGATAGATAGATAGATAGATAGATAGATAGATAGATAGATGGATGTGGCAAAAGGGAAAAGGGCGGTCTTATGAACAAGGCTTACTACCTCTCCATCAAAAAGTGAAAGACAAACAACAACGGATATATTTTGCAGTCATAGAATAGTATGGATGGCTATAATAGTTTTACTAGCAGAAGACTGACACAGTTCAATGGGAGAAGAACATTTAAAAAAGCAGTTCATAACGGTTAATTCTCACATACACTTGTACCCATACAAATCGCTTCCACGGACTACATCCTCCTCGGGGACCTGAACTTCCACCTCGAGAACAACAACGACGCCAACTCCACCGCCCTGATCGACATCCTCGCCAACCTCGGACTCAAACAGCTCGTAACGACACCCACTCACGCCGCTGGACAACACGCTCGACCCCATCTTCTCCGCAAGCCCCCACGTCTCCTTCAACCACACCACCGAACCACACTGGACCGACCACAGATGCGTCCACTTCACCTTCAGAAAACCCACCACACACCACCGCACCCAACAGCTACCACGCCGCTGCTGGGGCAAGGTCACCGAGGACCAACTGACTACCGCCCTCGCCCTGAGACCACCCACCGACCCCAAATCAAATCAAATCATTAACATTTATAAAGCGCGCTACTCACCTGTGCGGGTCTCAAGGCGCTAGGGGGAAGGGGTTACTGCTGCTCGAAGAGCCGGGTCTTGAGGAGTCTCCGGAATGCGGAGTGGTCCTGGGTGGTCCTGAGGATGGTGGGGAGGGTGTTCCATGTCTTGGCCGCCAGGTAGGAGAAGGACCTCCCACCCGCCGTGGAACGGCGGATGCGAGGGACGGCGGCGAGAGCGAGGCTGGTGGAGCGGAGAAGACGGGTGGGAGCGTAGAAGCTGAGGCGACGGTTGAGGTATTCTGGTCCCTTGTTGTGGAGGGCTTTGTGTGCGTGGGTGAGGAGACGGAAGGTGATCCTTTTTGCTGACGGGAAGCCAGTGCAGGTGTCTCAGGTGGGCGGAGATGTGGCTGTTGCGGGGTATGTCGAGGATGAGGCGGGCGGAGGTGTTTTGAATTCGTTGCAGACGTTTCTGGAGTTTTGCAGTGGTCCCAGCGTAAAGGGTGTTGCCGTAGTCCAGGCGGCTCGTGACGAGGGCGTGGGTCACGGTCTTTCTGGTGTCGGCGGGGATCCAGCGGAAGATCTTCTGGAGCATGCGGAGGGTGAGAAAGCAGGAGGAGGATACGGCGTTGACTTGTTTGGTCATGGTGAGAAGTGGGCCCAAGATGAAGCCGAGGTTGCGTGCGTGGTCTGAGGGGGTCGTTGCGGTGCCAAGGGCCGTGGGCCACCAGGAGTCGTCCCAGGCGAACGGGGTGTTACCGAGGATGAGGAATTCCGTTTTGTCTGAGTTCAGTTTCAGACGGCTGAGTTTCATCCAATCTGCGACGTCCTTCATTCAATCTTGCAGGTTGGTCTTTGCGCTGGTGGGGTCCTTGGTGAGGGAGAGTATCAGTTGAGTGTCGTCGGCGTAGGAGGTGATGATGATGCTGTGTTTGCATACGATGTCGGCGAGGGGGCTCATGTAGACATTGAAGAGTGTCGGGCTGAGCGAGGAGCCTTGTGGGACGCCGCAAATGATCTTAGTGGGGTCTGAGCGAAAAGGAGGGAGGTAGACTCTTTGAGAGCGGTTGGAGAGGAAGGCGGCAATCCAGTCCAGGGCCTGGCCTTGGATCCCGGTGGAGCGGAGGCGGGTTATTAGGGTGCGGTGACAGACGTGTCGAAGGCAGCCGAGAGGTCGAGGAGGATGAGGGCGACTGTTTCACCGTTGTCCATCAGGGTTCTGATGTCGTCTGTGACTGAGCTGAGGGCGGTTTCAGTGCTGTGGTTGGCTCGGAATCCGGATTGAGAGGGGTCGAGAAGGTTGTTGTCTTCAAGGAAGTTGGTAAGCTGCTTGTTGACGGTCTTCTCTATGACTTTGGCAGGGAAGGGGAGGAGCGAGATGGGGCGGAAGTTCTTCAGGTCGCTTGGGTCAGCCGTAGGTTTCTTCAGTAGGGCGTTGACTTCAGCGTGTTTCCAGCTCTCGGGGAAGGTGGCAGAAGAAAACGAGGAGTTGATGATGGTCTGGAGGTGCGGGCGATGATGTCGTCGGCTTTATTGAAGATGAAGTGTGGGCAGGGGTTCGCGGGGGCACCGGAGTGGATTGAGTTCATGGTGGTTTTGGTCTCTTCTGTGTTGATGTGGGTCCAGGCGTTGAGGGTGATGGCTGGGGGTGTGGGTTCAGTGGTGGTCGGCTGGGTCTGGTGTCCGAAGCTGTCGTGTAGGTCGGTGATCTTATGATGGAAGAAGGTGGCGAGGGAGCTGCACAGGTCTTGTGAGGGCGTGATGGCGTTGGGGTTGGAGAGCTCTTTTACGATGTTGAAGAGTTCTCTGCTGTTGTGGCTGTTTTTGTCCAGTCTGTCTGTGAAGAAATTCCTTTTGGCTGCGCGGATAAGGTGGTGGTGTTCGCGGGTAACGTTCTTGAGGGCAGTCATGTTGTCTGCGGTGTGGTCCTTACGTCAGGCTTTCTCGAGTGTACAACAAGTTTTCTTTGATTCCTTAAGGGTGTCAGAGAACCAGAGAGGTTTTTTGGTGTTGGACTGTCTTGGAAGGCATCTGAGGGGAGAGAGGTTGTCTGCGCAGTTGGTGATCCAGTTCGTGAGGCTGAGGGCTGCGTCGTTGGGGTCGGCGGAGAAGGTGGGTTGGTTGTCGATGAGCGTGGAGAAAAGCTGTTCTTTGGGGATTTTGTTCCACTGTCGACGAGGGATAGGTTGAGTGCGGAGGTGGCGAGTCTTGCGTCGGAAGGTGAAGTGGACACAACTGTGGTCGGTCCAGTGTAGAGCGGAGGCGTGGCTGAAGGAAACGTGTTTGCTGGCGGAGAAGATGGGGTCCAGCATGTGTCCGGCGATGTGGGTGGTGGTGTTCACCAGTTGCTTGAGGCCGAGGTTGGCGAGGTTGTCGAGCAGGGCGGTGGTGTTGGGGTCGTTGTTCTGTTCTAGATGGAAGTTGAGGTCGCCGAGGAGGATGTAGTCTGGCGAGGCGAGGGCGTGCAGGGAGATGAAGTCGGTGATGGAGTCGCTGAAGAGGGCGCTAGGTCCGGGGGGACGGTAGATGAGGGATCCTCTGAGGGTGGTCCTGGGGTCTGTGCGGATCTGGAAGTGCAGGTGTTCGGCGGCGAGGGTGGTGACGCTGATGGAGTCTTTGAAGACGATGGCGATTCCTCCTCCTACTTGGTTGGTGCGGTCTTTCCTGGAAATCTTGTAGCCTTCGGGGATGGTTGTGGCGATGTCGGGGGCCGAAGAGGCGTTCATCCAGGTCTCAGTGATGAAGGCGACGTCTGGTGCAGTGGAGTCCAGGAGGTCCCAGAGTTCAACAGCGTGCTTGTGGACGGATCGAGCGTTGATCAGGATGCATTTGAGGTGGTTGATGGCGCGTGGGCTGGTGGTCGTGGTTGTTTCGTGGTGGAAGGTAAGTTCGCAGGTGTGACATGCGAAGGGTCCGTGGGTACGTTTCGGGTTGGCTTGGAAGCAGGTACTGGAGCGCCCTGGGTTGAGGGTGACGGGGTCGTAGCGGTGCAGCAGGGTTTGGGAGTGCTGAGGGCCAGGGGTCGTGGCGCTGGGCGCGGGCCAGGCGCGGACGGGCGCAGATGGGCTTGCCTTTGGCGCGCCAGTGGCGCGGTCGCGCAGCGGCCGCCATAAGAGGGAGGAGGGGGGGTGAGGAGTCAGCTGGGGGCGGGGACGGGAGTGGGGCGACGAATGGGAGCTGGGGGGGGCGGGGCGTGCAGGAGGTGGCGGCGGGAAAGCGGAGGGAGGGGGGACAGGTAGAGGGGAGAAAAGATGGAGGGGGGGTTAAGGGTGGCAGGGAGTTTAGGAAGAAAGTTAGGAGGAAAGTTAGGAGGAAAGTTAGGAAGATAGGGGAGGGGGGGTTATAGAGGTGGAGGTGGGTGAGGGTGAGAGGTAGAAGATAGATTAGGGTGAGGGTGAGAGATAGAGTGAAAGGATAGGAAGATATGGGGGTTACAGAGGAGGTGGCGAGTGAGGTGGAAAGATAGAGAGATAGGTAGATAGAGCGATAGGTTGATGGGGGCGTTACAGAGGGGGTGGCGAGTGAGGGAGGTCAGGGAGACGAGACAGGAGCAGGAGGGCAGACGCGGGAAGAACCAAGCAGAAGGTAAAAGAAGAAGAGGAGCAGAAGAGGGAAGAGCAGAAGACAGATGATCACAGAAGAAGGTAAAGAAGAAGAGGAGCAGAAGACAGAAGAACACAGAAGAAGGTAAAGAATAAGAGGAACGGAAGATCAGAAGACAGAAGAACACAGAAGAAGGTAAAGAAGAAGAGGAGCGGAAGATCAGAAGACAGAAGAACACAGAAGAAGGTAAAGAAGAAGAGGAGCGGAAGATCAGAAGACAGAAGAACACAGAAGAAGGTAAAGAAGAAGAGGAGCGGAAGAGCAGAAGAGAGAAGAACACAGAAGAAGGTAAAGAAGAAGAGGAGCGACGAGCAGCAGAGGGAAGAGCCAAGAAGAGGGACACAGAAGAAGAAAGCACACGCAGGTCGCGGTGCAAAGGAGAGAGAAAGAAGCACACAGAAGAAGAACACAGATGAAGACAGAAGACGGGGAGCAGGAAAGCAAGAAGAGTACAGATGAAGAATACAGAAGAAGAGCACAGAGGAAGAACAGAGATGAAGAAAAGAAGCAGGAGAGGAGGTGAGTAGCGCGGGGCAGGGCGAGGGGCTGGGCGGTGGGGGGGTACTTACTGTGAATTCGCTGGGCTTGCTAGGAGGTCTCAGGAGCCTGGGCTGGTGGAGCTGCAGCGGCAGGGGGAGCGACCTACCCTTGGGTCAAGGGTCGCTAACTCTGTCGCGCAGCGGCCGCCATAAGAGGGAAGAAGGGGGGGAGGGGTCAGCTGGGGGCGGGGGACGGGAGTGGGGCGACGAATGGGAGCTGGGGGGGCGGGGGCGTGCAGGAGGTGGCGGTGGGAAAGCAGAGGGAGGGGGACAGGTAGAGGGGAGAAAAGATGGGGGAGGAGGGTTAAGGGTGGCTGGGAGTTTAGGAAGAAAGTTAGGAGGAAAGTTAGGAAGATAGGGGCGGGGGGTTATGGAGGTGGAGGTGGGTGAGGGTGAGAGTTAGAAGATAGATTAAGGTGAGGGTGAGAGATAGAGTGAAAGGATAGGAAGATAGGGGGGTTACAGAGGAGGTGGCGAGTGAGGGGGAAAGATAGAGAGATAGGTAGATAGAGCGATAGGTTGATGGGGGCGTTACAGAGGGGGTGGCGAGTGAGGGAGGTCAGGGAGACGAGACAGGAGCAGGAGGGCAGACGCGGGAAGAACCAAGCAGAAGGTAAAAGAAGAAGAGGAGCAGAAGAGGGAAGAGCAGAAGACAGATGATCACAGAAGAAGGTAAAGAAGAAGAGGAGCAGAAGACAGAAGAACACAGAAGAAGGTAAAGAATAAGAGGAACGGAAGATCAGAAGACAGAAGAACACAGAAGAAGGTAAAGAAGAAGAGGAGCGGAAGATCAGAAGACAGAAGAACACAGAAGAAGGTAAAGAAGAAGAGGAGCGGAAGATCAGAAGACAGAAGAACACAGAAGAAGGTAAAGAAGAAGAGGAGCGGAAGAGCAGAAGAGAGAAGAACACAGAAGAAGGTAAAGAAGAAGAGGAGCGACGAGCAGCAGAGGGAAGAGCCAAGAAGAGGGACACAGAAGAAGAAAGCACACGCAGGTCGCGGTGCAAAGGAGAGAGAAAGAAGCACACAGAAGAAGAACACAGATGAAGACAGAAGACGGGGAGCAGGAAAGCAAGAAGAGTACAGATGAAGAATACAGAAGAAGAGCACAGAGGAAGAACAGAGATGAAGAAAAGAAGCAGGAGAGGAGGTGAGTAGCGCGGGGCAGGGCGAGGGGCTGGGCGGTGGGGGGGTACTTACTGTGAATTCGCTGGGCTTGCTAGGAGGTCTCAGGAGCCTGGGCTGGTGGAGCTGCAGCGGCAGGGGGAGCGACCTACCCTTGGGTCAAGGGTCGCTAACTCTGTCGCGCAGCGGCCGCCATAAGAGGGAAGAAGGGGGGGAGGGGTCAGCTGGGGGCGGGGGACGGGAGTGGGGCGACGAATGGGAGCTGGGGGGGCGGGGGCGTGCAGGAGGTGGCGGCGGGAAAGCAGAGGGAGGGGGGACAGGTAGAGGGGAGAAAAGATGGGGGAGGAGGGTTAAGGGTGGCTGGGAGTTTAGGAAGAAAGTTAGGAGGAAAGTTAGGAAGATAGGGGAGGGGGGTTATAGAGGTGGAGGTGGGTGAGGGTGAGAGTTAGAAGATAGATTAGGGTGAGGGTGAGAGATAGAGTGAAAGGATAGGAAGATAGGGGGGGTTACAGAGGAGGTGGCGAGTGAGGGGGAAAGATAGAGAGATAGGTAGATAGAGCGATAGGCAGATGGGGGCGTTACAGAGGGGGTGGCGAGTGAGGGAGGTCAGGGAGACGAGACAGGAGCAGGAGGGCAGACGCGGGAAGAACCAAGCAGAAGGTAAAAGAAGAAGAGGAGCAGAAGAGGGAAGAGCAGAAGACAGAAGATCACAGAAGAAGGTAAAGAAGAAGAGGAGCGGAAGATCAGAAGACAGAAGAACACAGAAGAAGGTAAAGAAGAAGAGGAGCGGAAGATCAGAAGACAGAAGAACACAGAAGAAGGTAAAGAAGAAGAGGAGCGGAAGAGCAGAAGAGAGAAGAACACAGAAGAAGGTAAAGAAGAAGAGGAGCGACGAGCAGCAGAGGGAAAAGCCAAGAAGAGGGACACAGAAGAAGAAAGCACACGCAGGTCGCGGTGCAAAGGAGAGAGAAAGAAGCACACAGAAGAAGAACACAGATGAAGACAGAAGACGGGGAGCAGGAAAGCAAGAAGAGTACAGATGAAGAATACAGAAGAAGAGCACAGAGGAAGAACAGAGATGAAGAAAAGAAGCAGGAGAGGAGGTGAGTAGCGTGGGGCAGGGCGAGGGGCTGGGCGGTGGGGGGGGTACTTACTGTGAATTCGCTGGGCTTGCTAGGAGGTTTCAGGAGCCTGGGCTGGTGGAGCTGCAGCGGGAGCGACCTATCCTTGGGTCAAGGGTCGCTAACTCTGTCCCGCAGCGGCCGCCATAAGAGGGAGGAAGGGGGGGAGGGGTCAGCTGGGGGCGGGGGACGGGAGTGGGGCGACGAATGGGAGCTGGGGGGGCAGGGGCGTGCAGGAGGTGGCGGCGGGAAAGCAGAGGGAGGGGGGACAGGTAGAGGGGAGAAAAGATGGGGAGGGGGGTTAAGGGTGGCGGGGAGTTTAGGAAGAAAGTTAGGAGGAAAGTTAGGAGGAAAGTTAGGAGGAAAGTTAGGAAGATAGGGGAGGGGGGTTATAGAGGTGGAGGTGGGTGAGGGTGAGAGGTAGAAGATAGATTAGGGTGAGGGTGAGAGATAGAGTGAAAGGATAGGAAGATGGGGGGTTACAGAGGAGGTGGCGAGTGAGGGGGAAAGATAGAGAGATAGGTAGATAGAGCGATAGGTAGATGGGGGCGTTACAGAGGGGGTGGCGAGTGAGGGAGGTCAGGGAGACGAGACAGGAGCAGGAGGGCAGACGCGGGAAGAACCAAGCAGAAGGTAAAAGAAGAAGAGGAGCAGAAGAGGGAAGAGCTGAAGACAGAAGATCACAGAAGAAGGTAAAGAAGAAGAGGAGCGGAAGATCAGAAGACAGAAGAACACAGAAGAAGGTAAAGAAGAAGAGGAGCGGAAGAGCAGAAGAGAGAAGAACACAGAAGAAGGTAAAGAAGAAGAGGAGCGACGAGCAGCAGAGGGAAGAGCCAAGAAGAGGGACAGAGAAGAAGAAAGCACACGCAGGTCGCGGTGCAAAGGAGAGAGAAAGAAGCACACAGAAGAAGAACATAGATGAAGACAGAAGACGGGGAGCAGGAAAGCAAGAAGAGTACAGATGAAGAATACAGAAGAAGAGCACAGAGGAAGAACAGAGATGAAGAAAAGAAGCAGGAGAGGAGGTGAGTAGCGCAGGGCAGGGCGAGGGGCTGGGCGGTGGGGGGGGGGTACTTACTGTGAATTCGCTGGGCTTGCTAGGAGGTCTCAGGAGCCTGGGCTGGTGGAGCTGCAGCAGCAGGGGACCCCACCGACCCAGACACTGCCGCAACCAACCTCACACAGTGGATCAACGACTGCGCCAACACCCTCGCCCCTCTCAAGACCTTTACAACCAACCACACCAACAAGAAAGCCGCCTGGTTCACTGAGGACCTCCGGATCTCCAAGCCCACCTGTCGGAAGTTGGAGAAGAAATGGCTCCACGACCGAACACCAGACAACCACACAGCCCTCAAGAGCGCCACCCGCAGACATCACCAACTCATCAGGACCGCCAAGAAGACCGCCTTCAAGGACCGCCTAGACAACAACGCACACAACACCAAAGAGCTCTTCAGCATCGTGAAAGAACTCTCCAACCCCAGCTCCATCACCAACGACATCCCGCCATCTCAAGACCTGTGCGACTCCCTGGCCACCTTCTTCCACCACAAGATCACCGACATCCACGACAGCTTCAACCCCGACTCCCCCGCACTCACCACCGAGTCCACCACCCCTGCGACTACCACTCGCACCAGTCGCCTGACTGTCTGGTCCAGCGTCAGCGACGAAGACACCATCAAAACCATGAACTCCATCCACTCCGGATCCCCATCGGACCCCTGCCCTCACCATGTCTTCAACAAAGCCAGCGCAGCCATCGCGCCCCACCTCCGGAAAACAATCAACTGTTCCTTCGAGACAGCAACCTTCCCAGAAAGCTGGAAGCATGCCGAGATCAACGCCCTTCTGAAGAAGCCCAAGGCGGACCGCAAAGACCTCAAGAACTTCCGTCCCATCTCCCTGCTCCCTTTCCCGGCAAAAGTGACCGAGAAGATTGTCAACAAACAGCTGACCTGCTACCTCGAAGTCAACAACATCCTGGACCCGTCCTAATCTGGTTTTCACAGTAACCACAGCACCGAGACCGCCCTCATCGCCGCCACTGACGACATCCGGACCCTGATGGACAAAGGAGAAACAGCCGTCCTCATCCTCCTGGACCTATCAGCAGCCTTTGACACGGTCTGCCACCGCACCCTATCAGCACGCCTCCATGACGCCGGTATCCAAGAGAAGGCCCTGGCCTGGACCACATCCTTCCTCTCCGGCAGAACCCAGAGCATCCGCCTCCCACCCTTCTGCTCCAAAACCACTGAGATCATCTGTGGCGTCCCACAGGGATCCTCCCTCAGCCCAACACTGTTCAATATCTACATGGCCCCCCTCGCCCACGTCGCACGACAACACAACCTCAACATCATCTCCTATGCCGACGACACCCAGCTGATCATATCCCTCACCGAAGATCCCCACACCGCCAAAGCTAACCTCCACCGAGGAATGAAGGCCGTAGCCGACTGGATGAAGGACATCAGACTGAAGCTGAACTCAGACAAGACGGAGGTCCTCATTCTCGAACCCACCCCATCAGCCTGGGACGACTCTTGGTGGCCCACGTCACTAGGCACAGCCCCGGAACCCACGGACCACGCACGCAACCTGGGGATCATCCTCGACTCCACTCTCTCCATGACCAGGCAAGTCAACGCCGTCTCCGCGTCCTGCTTCAACACCCTCCGTATGCTCCGCAGGATCTTCAAATGGATCCCCCTCGACATGAGAAAAACCGTTACCCAGGCCCTCATCACCAACAGACTCGACTACGGGAACGCCCTCTACTCAGGAACTACAAACAAGCTCCTGAGACGACTCCAACGCATCCAGAACGCCTCGGCCCGACTTATCCTCGATGTCCCCCGCCGCAGCCACATCACACTCCACCTGAGAGGCCTGCACTGGCTCCCCGTCAACAAAAGGATAACCTTCAAGCTCCTGATCCACGCACACAAAGCACTGCACAACACCGGACCCACCTACCTCAACAACCGACTCAGCATCCACACCCCCACCCGAATCCTCCGCTCAGCCAACCTCGCCCTCGCCACAGTCCCCCGCATCCGAAAAACCACCGCCGGCGGCAGATCCTTCTCCTACCTCGACGCCAAGACCTGGAACACTCTCCCCACCATCCTACGACAGACCCAGGACCTGCTGGCCTTCAGAAGACTCCTCAAGACCTGGCTCTTCGACCAGTAGCACCCCCCCTCCTCAGCGCCTTGAGACCCTTGCGGGTATGTAGCGCGCTTTACAAATGCAGTAATTGATTGATTGATTGAACTAAAATTTCATGAATTGGTAGCTTAGCTCAGACATGATTTAAACAGGAACATTTTAGTTCTGTCTTCCTCCATGGCTCCAAATCATGTAGAATTTTCGGCCCATATGTACAAAGGCTTTTCACAGTTCCTAACGGTGCAAACCGCAATTTTGGGGCGTTAGGAAATGTAAAATGCCATTTTGTTATGTACAAAATACAATTTCTAACCAGTAGAAATCGCATTTTGGAAAACACTAAAAAGAAAAAAAATCGTTATATAGGAAATCGCTAATAGCGATTTCCAAATAGCGAATAGCTATGTAGAAAGGATTTCCTAATTTTGAATAGTCGCAAAATGGCCATTTAAGAAATGCAATTACCATCAATATTGATCAGGTGGTAACCAGATGCAAACTATAAAAAGGCACCAAAAATGCATCGGACCCTTTGACAATAGCGGGCCTGTGTGCTTTGGCGAGGAGGACGCGGATTCTGGCTGGCAGGCAGAAAAGGAGGAGGAGACAGGAGAGGATATTTAGGGTGAGGGTCACCCTGTTTGGACAGTCTGAGGAGGAGATATTTGGGAGGTACAGACTAAGTAGTGAGGTAATCTTGGAACTTAGTGCTGAGATACAACATCAGCTTCAGACCCCAAAACTCCAGAGCAATGCAATCCCTACACATGTGCAGGCATTGTGTTGCCTACACCTCCCAGCATCTGACAGTTACCAGGGGGTCGTAGCAGTGGCGGGGGAGTGTCACAAAGTGCTTTTTCCAGGTTCTTCCACAGGTTCCTGGACATCATGGTTAGCAAGGTTAACCAATACACTTTTTTTTCCAAATACCCCCCAATATCTGCACCAGACTAGCCTAATGTTTTACTGGTTAGCATAGCTCCTCAATGTAATCGGCTATCGATAGGACAAATATTGTCATATGTCCCCCTCAGCAAATGGATACATATATAGAAACAGGAAAAGTTCACATTCACTCAATGTGCAGGTAGTGTGTGATGCCACATGTATCATAACAAATCTCGTGGCCAGATTCACAGGCAGCACCCATGATTCCTTCATGTTCCGCAACAGTGGTATACAAAATTGACTCTCACAGGGTAAATTTTGCTATGTTTTCTTATTTGGTAAGAGAATAGTTGACTTCATGAATATAGTGGGTGGAACTGTGTGTAATGTGACCTAATAGTATTCCTTCTCATTTCCTTAAGGAGACAGTACATATGCCTTACGCCCCTAGATTCTCACACCATACCTGACTCCTAGAACAAGAAGTGAGAGGCAGTGCTACAGGGCACACAAGACAATGCACTCCATCATCGAGGGGCCCTTGGGGATACTGAAGTCCAGATTTTGCTGCTTCCACAAGACTTGTGAAGCACTGCTGTACAGACTTGAGACATGCTGTAAGATCATCGCCACATGTGCCATACTACACAACATCACCATGACGAAGGGTCAGCACAATATCATCATTGTGGAGGAATCTGACTCAGATGATGACTTACCACAACCACAGGTGCAGCAGGATTGGACACTTCCAGCAGAGGGTCATACATTATGCACAGAGATCACCAACAACTATTTTTTAGGTAAGAGTTATTACAACATCTAAGAAATGGACATCACACAGGATGGTAATGCATGGTTCATAATTGAAAGATCACCTTTTATTCAGGTTGTTACAATAGTGTTGCTCTCTTAAAGCACTGTATCCATTGCAGATGTAACACTGTGTCAACTAGGCAACAAAGTATGCCATTACAAACAAACAGTGGACTCATGCCTCAGAGTGTCAGGGTAGTCACATCTTCTGGGCTCTCGGGTCGGGTGCCTTGTCTGGCCTGTGGGAGTGGGGATATGTCAGATGAAGAATTGTACTGGAACATATGCTTGGTATACCACACCTCCTTCATAGATGTGGCACTGATGCTAGAGCCGTTTTCACTTTCATGTGACGGCAGTATGTTAGGGACAGAGAGGTTGTGGGTCTGTATGTTCTCAAGAACTAGACAACACGCAAAATACTGACAGCATTTCCCCATGTCAATCTGTATGTTGACAGTTCTCCTTCCAAGAGTTGTTGTGGCTACTGCGGGTTGGTTGACAGAATGTATGAAGGCATCAAAGCGTGCCAGGTGCTGCCTGTGCCTGTGACTCTGCACATGTTGCTCCTTCTCCATAGCAGCAATCCAATGGTCCTGCCCCTTCTGCAATTGCTGCATTGACCTTTGCATCTTCAGCAGATGCCTATTGACTGTCTTAATTTGTTTGTTCTGCAGGTGCTGCACAGAGATGATGGACTTCTCCAGGACCCCAAAACCAGGAGAGCTGTCTGCCATGTTGTCTGACACATGCACATTGTGGACTTTAGCTGGCTGGCCCCTATGGTGTCTGTGTATCCTGCCCACAGATGTGTTGGTGTCTTTTCTTTGAGTATGTCCCTCATCACCAGCCACAGAGCCTGGAAGTGGTGGAACAGTTGCTCTACTAACAGTTGGAGATGATGTGCTGGCCTCCATTTTTGACGTGTGTGTCAGTAGCTTCTTCAGCCTCAATTGTTTCTGGTACATCCTATCTGTGATCTGCGGAAATACATTTATATAGTTATTGTAAATAAATGATTAATGTCTGTTCACACTATTGTTGTAACAGTGCTTCATGTGTGTGACATGATGGTGAGGGACAGACCTGTGTAGTCTTCAGTCCATAGTACGGCATGCAACTATAGTGTACTACAATTCCCCTAATTCATTGCCAAGGTAGTGCAAGCATCTCAGGGGAGTCAGATTTAGGAATTACAAACATTACGTTATGTGGACTAAGTAAAAGGGAGTTGACTTACCATGGCTGGTACCTGCAGTGTTAGAGGTGTCAATATCAGGCACTCCCACCCCACTTTCTGGTTCCAGTGGCCCATCAATGAGTGTATCCAAGGGTGTGGGAGGGGATGTTTTGAGGGTCCATCACCTGTGCCCTGACCCTCAGCCATCCTGCTGGCCACCTTCTCCTTTGTACAGGATCTCAGGTCATACCAACTTTTGCAGATCTCTGAATGATGCTCTGTGTTGCGCTAAGGGAATTCACCTTCTCCAGGATGATCTTCCATATTTTGGTCTTCTGGCTATCAGGAACAGAGAGAAGCCTCTGTTAGGAGCTCCAGCTTCTTTTCAGACAATTTGACTTTCTGCTTCCTTCTCCCAGATTCCTTGTCCCCATTTTCTTTGGTCATGGGTCAGTGCAGTCATAGCTATTCCCTTGCCAGTAGTCAGACAGTTGCACTTCTCCCTCCCAGCACCTTCCTAGGCCTCTGTGTTGTTGCCACACCCTGTATTTGTAAACTTCCTGGTCTGACATCATCATTCTGCATCCAGAAATGCAACCTAACATTGATTTCCTAATAGGAAATCGAAATTTTTCTGATTTTCAAAATTGCGATTTCTTCACTGCAAAAGCAAATCCAGAGGAATTGCTATTAGTGGAATCAGTTGTCCCATACATATCATTTTACGATTCCTTAATAGCGATTTCTACAGATTCGTTATTTGATAATCGGAAGTCTGAAATGTTGTACATATGGCCCCTCATCTTTTATTCTGTGGACTACCAATTGTGCAGCAACTCTGACAAGGAATATGAAGTCTTCCTGGTCGTATCAAAACTGGAGATTCAATGTTATTGGTTATCATAACTGGACATTACTAATGGTTATCATAAATGGAGATTCATTACTAATGGTTATCATAACTGGAAGATTCATTATTAACAGTTATTATACCCACAGATTCATTATTACCCGTTTTATCGAGAATATGCATGGGCATGGGCAAAAGTCTTGCTAACCCATGATTGGTGGCGAAGATAATGAGATAGAAGACAGACACAAGAAGCAGGCACAATGTCGGTGTCCGCGCCACTGCTGACAGTGCCCTTGTAACTTCTTGACTAGCTTTAATTTGTCAGGAAAGCCCTGTTTCAATTTCTTTTATTAGAACAGCAGCGATATATATAAAAAAAATCCAAACCATGTGGGAGCTGGAGGTTTGACTTGAGCTGCAAAATGGCATGAAAAAGTAATTCACTTTTCACCGCCATAATAGACACCGAGGCCTATTAGGTCCCCACAGCTCTGATGTTTAGACTTCAAGGACAATACAATAAAAGCTGTCTGCAGCGTGTTGATGGATCAAACATGGCCGCAATTTTCCTTTGAGCTATTGTCACTAAAAACTGTCAGGGTAAGAAAAAGGGGAATTTGTAACCATCTGACGGAGAATGCTCCTGCTTTTGCCCTATTTTTAAACACATCAATTTTGAAGAAAAGAAGCTGAATCCAACCTTCCCTTTTAATAAAATATGCCGCTGTGTGTGCACTTAGGGCGCATCTTGACATCGTGACCGATTTACCTGAAAGCACACCATGAAAAACAGGATCAGAACAAAGAATATCAAAGGAAAAAATGCCTGGCCCAGGAGCTGTGCTACTGTGCGTGTGTCTTTGTGAGTGTGTGGCACAGGGACGTGGACATGCGCCAGCCAGTGTGCATTTTAGCACAGGGACATTCATGCACACATGCATGTTCTTGTGTATGCAGAGGGCGAGGACATTTTCCAAAGGACTAATGGCTTATCAAAAAATGTTTACGTAACGTAAATGGTTCCATATTAAAATAGCTTATAGAGAAATATCGCGTTGCAGATATAGCACTTCCTCTCAAATGCTATAGGACTAACATTTGAAGTAGTAAATTTTTGGTAAGCTATTTTGAATTACAAGAGGCCTGCGCCGCCGGAGCGTCACTTTTTATGACACTTTGGTGGGGCAGGCCTCCCACACTGCGTAGCTTTGCATGACCTCATGGATATGGGGACATTCTTACAACTCCTTAGCGCCGCCAGAGCATCACATTTTTTGATGCTTCTGTGGCACAGTATTCCGGCCCATATTTACAAGGTCAAGCAGTCACCTTGCGTGGCTTTTCATGGCCTTGTAATTATGGCCTCCTTTCAAGCATTACCCTGCGTGAAAAGGGTGTACCATGGGTGTTGCTGTGGCTGTTCCCATGAAACACTCATGGAATCTGACACATTCCCAGATTTACAAGGTTGGGAATGCCTCAGATTCCTACACCACCCCTAGGTGTGGCGTAAAAGCGGTGGAAAGAGGGGAATTATCTTTATTTCTCCTCGTTTTTTGCTTTTTTATGTGTGCTGCATTCTGTAGCACCCATAGAAGGAGGAAAACACTGTTAATGATTATTTATGTACAGGAAGGTGTCCCTTCCTGCACATAAACAATCACCCCTGCAATGTATGCAACCTTGCACCATGGTGCAAGGGTGCCTGCATTGGTGCTAGGCTGCTAATTGTGCGCCAGTGCTGAGGAGAGTACAGGAATGTGTCATTTTGCTGTAAATACAACGCATCCCTGCACTCTCCTAATGGTGCAGCTCGGCGCTGCAAGATGGGTTGAGGCGCCGGACTGCATCATTATTTCATAAATGCACCCCATTGAGGAAGGCAGCTCAAAGCACTGCGTTACCTTACATTACGTCAAGGAGGAGTTTCATGGGCATTGTGATGGGTTTTTCCACACAACACTCATGGGTTTTGACATATTCCCAGATTTACAAGGATCTGTGAATCTGGGAATTCGTTAAAACTGCGTGCCCCCTTCTCCAGGAGAGGCATAACGAGGAGAAATAACTTCTCATTTTTGCTCTTTCTAGAAGGAAAACACCTCTATTGATTGTTTTTGTGTAGGAAGGCGTCCCTTCCTGCACAAAACCAATTGTGCCAACAACGCAGACACCCTTGCAACATGGTGGCACCAATTTCTGCACCAGCAGGAGAGACAGGAATGTGCTGTATTTCATTAATAGGGCACATTCCTGCCCTTTCCTTTATACGGAGGGCAGCACTACAGAGTGACTTGCTGCGCTGCCCTGCACCAAAAACTTGTAAATGTATGACTACATGTAAATCTATAACTGAATGTTGAGAGGAAAGTGGAATTGATAATTACATTCACCTAATGTTGTGTCAGGATACTTCAATTCGATTTCCTCAGAAGCAGAACATAACTCCTCAGTCCCGACCCGAGCTACTCACAACGAATTTTAATCCTTTGTGCTGAGTACCCCGGAGGGGGAAAGGGGAATGGGATTGTAGAGAGACTGCCACAGAGATGAACGTCAGTGCTCAGTCTGCCTCTTCACGTCTAAGATTAGATGCAGCACCTGCAAGAGTCACAGTCGCAATTACTAGGGACATACAACATCAGTTTTACACTTTCAACTCTTAACACTTAATTCTCTTTAATTCTATTATTTCTTCACTCACCCTGAGTTCTCTGTAGCCTTGCATCTCTCTATGAATGATAAGCTCTTCTTAAAAATGCTTATTACTGATTCGGGAAGAACTTCTCAACCTTTGTTAGAGATTGGTTTTATGTTGCTATATATATATATATATAGATATATATAGTTGGTGATAATGCGTTCTCCAAATCAGCTGATGTTAGTTGGTTTCTACTTTACATTAGAGAGTTCAATTACGTTTATTGCATTGGTAATTCTTGCTTGTGAAAGTTTGTTTCTCCTGTCTTATTTTGACTTCTGTCAATACTTGTATTTGTAAATGCTTGTTTATTAAAGTTTGTTTCTTCTTTCTTACTTCGACATCTGTTGATAACTTGCATTTGTAAATGCTTGTTTGTTAAAGTTAGTTTCTCCTTTCTTACTTCGACATCTGTCGATAACTTGTATTTGTAAATGCTTGTTTATTAAAGTTTGTTTCTCTTTTAAACTCTACTTTGGTTTATTATCGTTGCATTTGTAAATGCTTACTTGTTAACATTAATTTCTCCGTTAAACTTGGCCTTCGTTTATAACCTTGGTATTTGTAAATACTTGCTTGTTAAAGTTCGTTTTTCTTTTGACTTTGGTATCTTAAACAGGAACCTTGTAAACATAAGGTTTATTCATACATTATATTCTGTAGCCTTGCCAAACCTCCACTGGAACGGTCTACTATCAAACTCCTCGAATAAACCTTGACAATATTTATCACGTTTTCTGTAAAATAGTCTTCAAGGGTAATTTTACCTCACAGGAGTTTCTGCTCTGTAGCGCGCTCTCTCTCCACACAGCTGATTCCTATCAGACCTCAGTTGAAGTGCGAAGCTTCCAGCTGGTGAGCTCGTAACCTAGCAACCAACCGATTGCAAGACTAGAACTGTAACTAACCTTCAGGACTCACGATGGCCATCTTGAATCTTCTCTTCTTGATTCTTCCTTTGAAATAAGCGCAAGATTACTCTTCAAACCTTCTTCCAGTTTGGGCTTTGCTGTCTCCAATGAGGATATCTCTTTGCTTTTCTCAAGCATTTCTTTGATTTGATTTAGCAAGTTTGTGTGGTCATGACAGTACTCCCCCTCAAGGAACAGTTCTCCAATTTAGGTTTGCTTGGGTAGGTTCTATGAAAGTTTCTCACTAATCTTGAAGCATGTACATACTTGTGTGGCTCCCAGGATCGTTCCTCTGGACCATAACCTTTCTAATCAATTAGATAATAAAGCTTGCCATTACGGATTTTGGAATCTAAGATTTGATTGACCTCATACTCTTCTGCAGAGCTAATCTGGATAGGACTTGGAGGGGAGTTTTGACGTAAATTTGGAGGACTGTTCTTTAACAAGGAGACATGGAAAACAGGATGTATCTTTAGATGAGCTGGCAACTGCAATTTAACTGCCACTGGATTGATCATCTTGTCAACTTTAAATGGGACTATAAATCGTGGCTGAAATTTGCGATTTCCTTTGAGACGTAAATGACGAGTGGATAACCAAACTTTGTCTCCTTTTGAATAAATGGGGCTCTCTCTTCTTTTTCTATCAGCCTGAGTCTTATATGAATCTTTTGCTTGAATGATGTTTTTTCTAGCCCTAACTAACGTGGTCTGTAAATCCCTCACCATCTCTTCTACTGCAGGCATTGAATCATCTTCTTTACCCAACATTACATTAGGATGTCTACCACGGTTCAGATAAAAGGGGGTGAACCCAGTGGTGGAATGAACAGCATTATGGTAAGCAAATTCAGCTGCCCACATCAACTCGGGCCATTCCTTCTCCTGATCAAATAAATTGAGTCTTAAATACTGTTCCTACTTGATTCACTCTCTCTGTTTGCCCATCAGTTTCAGGATGGTAACTGGTAGAGTAACGAAAATCAGTTCCTAATCTTTTACTAAAGGCCTTCCAAAAGCGAGAAACAAATTGGGACCCCCTGTCTGAAACTAGAATTTTTGGGATACCATGGGCGCGTACTATGTGTTGTGTAAACAACTGTGCAACCTGTGGGGCTCAAGGGATTTCTTTCAAAGGAATGAAATGTGCCATTTTAGTGAAAGTGCCTACAAAAACTAGGATGGTGTTAAAACCTTGGCTACTAGGGAGGTCCACTATAAGATCCATAGTAACAGTATGCCAGGCATGGGGTGCAGTGGGCAAAGGTCTTAACAGACCTTGTGAAGCTGTTCTATTTGATTTCCCTCTTTGACATTTGTCACAAGTTGACACATATTGTCTTATCTGAGTTTTCATTTTTGGCCACCAAAATTCTCGTTGTATCAGATTTTGAGTTTTTGAATTCCTTTGTGTCCAGCCAATTGATCATCATGATAAGCCTGAAGATTTTTTTCTTGCAGCTCCACAGTCGGAACATTCAGTGCACCTTTAAAGTATGGCAAACCATTTTTGATTTCTCTTCCTTGGCCTTCTTTGGACCACTTCAGCATTCCTTCGAATGTTAAGTTTTCTTGAATTTCTTTGGTTAAATCTTCATACAATATGGCAGATATGAACTCTTGTGGAATAATCAATTCTTTTTCTGGAGGCTCTTTAACTGCACCGGTATCAATTCGAGATAGAGCATCTGCCTTCCCATTTACTTTTCCTGGTCTGAAAGTGATAACAAAATCAAAGTCTGCAAAATATAGGGACCAACGCAGTTGCCTAGCTGTTAGAGTTCGAGCTGATTTTAAAAACTGTAAAATTCGGTGGTCGGTGTAAACGGTCACTTTATGCTTAGCTCCCAAAATGTAATGCCTCCACTCACGGAAAGTTTATTTGACTGCCAATAGCTTCTTATCCGCAATCGAATAATTTATCTCTGGTGGTGTTAATTTTCGAGAGAAATAGGCCACTGGATGTAATTGACCTGTATCTTTATGACGATGGGAAAGGATACCTCCTATGGCAACATCTGAAGCATCTGCCTCCACATAATATGGCTCATCCGGTTTGGGGTGGAGCAAGATTGGAGCTGAGACGATGGAATTCTTCAAAAAATTCAAAGCATTTTCAGCTTCTTTTGTCCACTCAAACTTCACTCCTTTCTTCAACAATCGAGTAATGGGTGTAACTGTTTGAGAAACTCTGGATCTCTTTGACATTGCAAGAAGAAGGCCAATGTTGCACTGTCTTTATCTTGGTAGGATCCATACTAACTCCTTCTGGTGACAAAATGAATCCTAAGAACTCAAATCGTTCCACATGAAATGCACACTTCTCCAATTTTACATAGAGATGGTTTTCTTGCAACCTTGTGAGGATGGATCGAACATGGGAAATGTGCTCCTGTAGATTGTCGGAAAAGATTAAAATGTCATCTATATAAACCACGGCAATCCGGTCGAGGAATTCTCGTAATATATCATTAACGAAATGCTGGAAAGCTGCGGGAGCATTGCATAACCAATAAGGCATTACTTGATATTCAAATAATCCGTATCGAGTCCGAAAACCGGTTTTCCATTCATCCCCTGAAGCCACTCGTATCAAATGATACAAATGATATGCTCCTTGCAGATCCAATTTGGTGTAGATTCTAGCATTCTTTACTTGATCTCATAAAACTGACAATAGAGGCAGTGGGTATCGATTCTTGATGGTAATCTGATTGAGGGCTCGATAATCAATGAAAGTTCGAAGAACCCCATCCTTCTTTGCTATGAAAAATAGTGGGGATGACACTGGGGATTCAGAAGGACGAATAAAACCATTAGCAAGATATTGATCCAAATACTCCTTTATCCTCTTAGCTGCTGGGCCTTACCCCCCCCCCCCCTCCCAGTGCTGAGCCCTTTTTTGGCTATTTCGGGTGGTTCGCGCTTAGGCCTTCATAACTTTTTGTCCACATAAGCTATCCACGCCAAATATGCGTCCTTTTTTTCCAACATCCTAGGGATTCTAATGGTACCCAGAGTTTGTGCTTTCCCCTGGAGGAGACCAAGAAATTAGCCAAAATACAGTGAAAATTTCGTTTTTTCTAAAAAAATTGGGAAAAAGGGCTGCCGAAGAAGGCTTGTGGTTTTTCCCCAGAAAATGGCATCAACAAAGGGCTTCTGGTGCTCAAATCACCATCTTCCCACCTTTCAGGAATGGGCAGACTTGAATCAGAAAACCAAATTTTTTAACACAAATTTGGCATTTTACTGGGACATACCCCATTTCTACTATTTTTGGTGCTTTCAGCCTCCTTCCAGTTAGTGACAGGAATGGGTATGAAACCAATGCTGGATCCCGGAAAGCTAAACATTTCTGAAAAGTAGACAAAATTCTGAATTCAGCAAGGAGTCATTTGTGTAGATCCTACAAGGTTTTCCTACAGAAAATAACAGCTGAACTTAAAAAATATTGAAATTGAGCTGAAAACAACAGCCATTTTTCTTTATGTTTTACTCTGTAACTTTTTCCTGCGATGTCAGATTTTTGAAAGCAATATACAGTTACGTCTGCTGGACTCTTCTGGTTGCGAGGATATATAGGGCTTGTAGGTTCATCAAGAACCCTAGGTACCCAGAGCCAATAAATGAGCTGCACCCTGCAGTTGGTTTTCATTCTATACTGGGTATACAGCAATTAATTTGCTGAAATATGAAGAGTGAAAAATAGGTATCAAGAAAACCTTTGCATTTCCGAAATGGGCTCAAGATAAGGTTTTGAGGAGCAGTGGTTATTTGCACATCTCTGAATTCCGGGGTGCCCATACTAGATTGTGAATTGCAGGGCATTTCTCAAATAGACGTCTTTTTTACACGCTCTTTTACATTTGGAAGGAAAAAATTTAGAGAAAGATAAGGGGCAATAAAACTTGTTTTGCTATTCTATGTTCCCCCAAGTCTCCCGATAAAAATGATACCTCACTTGTGTGGGTAGGCATAGCGCCCGAGACAGGAAATGCCCCAAAACACAACGTGGACACATCCCATTTTTTGACAGAAAACAGAGCTGTTTTTTGCAAAGTGCCTACCTGTAGATTCTGGCCTCTAGCTCAGCCGGCACCTGAGGAAACCTACCAAACATGTGAATTTATGAAAACTAGAGACCTAGGGGAATCCAAGATGGGGTGACTTGTGGGGCTCTGACCAGGTTCTGTTACCCAGAATTCTTTGCAAACCTCAAAATGTGGCTAAAAAACACATTTTCCTCACATTTCGGTGACAGAAAGTTCTGGAATCTGAGAGGAGCCACAAATTTCCTTCCACCCAGCGTCCTCACTTGTGTGGGTAGGCCTAGCGCCCGCGACAAGAAATGCCCCAAAAGACAACGTGGACACATCCCATTTTTTGACAGAAAACAGAGCTGTTTTTTGCAAAGTACCTACCTGTAGATTTTGGCCTCTAGCTCAGCCGGCACCTAGGGAAACCTACCAAACCTGTGCATTTTTGAAAACTAGAGACCTAGGGGAATCCAAGATGGGGTGACTTGTGGGTCTCTGACCAGGTTCTGTTACCCAGAAAGAATCCTTTGCAAACCTCAAAATGTGGCTAAAAAAACACATTTTCCTCACATTTCGGTGACAGAAAGTTCTGGAATCGGAGAGGAGCCACAAATTTCCTTCCACCCAGCGTTCCCCCAAGTCTCCCGATAAAAATGATACCTCACTTGTGTGGGTAGGCATAGTGTCTGTGACAGGAAATGCCCCAAAACACAATGTGGACACATCCCATTTTTTGACAGAAAACAGAGCTGTTTTTTGCAAAGTACCTACCTGTAGATTTTGGCCTCTAGCTCAGCCGGCATCTAGGGAAACCTACCAAACCTGTGCGTTTTTTAAAACTAGAGACCTAGGGGAATCCAAGATGGGGTGACTTGTGGGGCTCTGACCAGGTTCTGTTACCCAGAATCCTTTGCAAACCTCAAAATGTGGCTAAAAAAACACGTTTTACTCACATTTCGGTGACAGAAAGTTCTGGATTCTGAGAGGAGCCACAAATTTCCTTCCACCCAGCGTTCCCCCAAGTCTTCCGATAAAAATGATACCTCACTTGTGTGGGTAGGCCTAGCACCCGCGACAGGAAATGCCCCACAACACAACGTGGACACATCCCATTTTTGGACAGAAAACAGAGCTGTTTTTTGCAATGTGCCTACCTGTAGATTTTGGCCTCTAGCTCAGCCGGTACCTAGGGAAACCTACCCAACCTGTCCATTTTCGAAAACTAGAGACCTAGGGGAATCCAAGATGGGGTGACTTGTGGGGCTCTGACCAGGTTCTGTTACCCAGAATCCTTTGCAAACCTCAAAATGTGGCTAAAAAAACACGTTTTCCTCACATTTCAGTGACAGAAAGTTCTGGATTCTGAGAGGAGCCACAAATTTCCTTCCACCCAGCGTTCCCCCAAGTCTCCCGATAAAAATGATACCTCACTTATGTGGGTAGGCCTAGCGCCCATGACAGGAAATGCCCCAAAACACAACGTGGACACATCCCATTTTTTGACAGGAAACAGAGGTGTTTTTCGCAAAGTGCCTACCTGTAGATTTTGGCTTCCAGCTCAGCCGGCACCTAGGGAAACCTACCAAACCTGTGCATTTTTGTAAACTAGAGACCTAGGAGAATCCAAGATGGGGTGACTTGTGGGGCTCTGACCAGGTTCTGTTACCCAGAATCCTTTGCAAACCTCAAAATGTGGCTAAAAAAACACATTTTCCTCACATTTCGGTGACAGAAAGTTCTGGATTCTGAGAGGAGCCACAAATTTCCTTCCACCCAGCGTTCCCCCAAGTCTCCCGATAAAAATGATACCTCACTTGTGTGGATAGGCCTAGTGCCCGGGACAGGAAATGCCCCAAAGCACAACGTGGACACATCCCATTTTTTGACAGAAAACAGAGCTGTTTTTTGCAAAGTGCCTACCTGTAGATTTTGGCCTCTAGCTCAGCCGGCACCTAGGGAAACCTACCAAACCTGTGCATTTTTGAAAACTAGAGACCTAGGGGAATCCAAGATGGGGTGACTTGTGGGGCTCTGACCAGGTTCTGTTACCCAGAATCCTTTGCAAACCTCAAAATGTGGCGAAAAAAACACATTTTCCTCACATTTCAGTGACTGAAAGTTCTGGAATCTAAGAGGAGCCCCAAATTTCCTTCCACCCATCGTTCCCCCAAGTCTCCCGATACAAATGGTACCTCACTTGTGTGGGTAGGCCTGGTGCCCGCCACAGGAATAGATCACACAACGGTCAATGTTGGTCCTTACATGAGGCAGCTGTTGACCCTGGGGTGATCCATTCCTGACGCAGGCACTAGGTGTAGGCACTCAAGTGGGGTCGTGTTTTTATCAGGACAGGTGAGGAATCACTGGGTGGTACAGCATATTCCTGTAGTTTGTGTGACAGAAATGCGAGAAAAATAGAGTTTTTATTCAACATTTCAGCTTTGCAGGGTATTCTGGGTAAGAAAACTTTGGGGAATCCACACAAGTCCCACCTCTGTGGACTCCCCCGAATGTCTATTTTCCAGAAATGTTTGGGTTTAGTGTGTTTCTCTATATGGCCGCCGAACCCAGGACCAAAAACACAGGTGCCTGCCTTACAAAACCAGTTTGTTTTGCAATAGATAATTTTGATGTCTCCACAATACGATTTGGGCAGTGGAATTTGGGGCTGAACTAAATTGGGGAGCTCCCAAGAGAGCACTCTCTCTCTCTGCTTGCCGCCGCATTCACCTGCTCTCTGGGTTGGGCTAACCCACTATTACCAAGTTGCACAGACTGCTTGCGAAGGGACAGCAGGACTGTCCTCATCACCTCCCTCATAATTTACTGGAAGAGGAGTTATCGAATGGTACTCCTCTGACTGAAAAATCACTCCCAGAGTCTGCGCCATTGTCCTATCCCTCAGATGCTGTCTCAGTATCTGATGTCTCAGTCTCTGATCCTATGTCAGAGCTGTCCTCTATAACCCGAGTGATGCCAGCAGTCATCCATCAAGATGCCATCTCTGCTATTGGCTAAACTGTTGCTCTAAAAAACTAGCCTATGTAGACAGTCACAAAATCGATGGTGTGTGTGAGATACGTGCAACAGTAGAGGCCACCTTACCTGCGCTTCTTCCCTCAATCAGCACGTTCTTTCAAGACACTCAAAAAACACCTTGTCACATACCATGCGTCACAGTCTTTAGCAACTCCTGCGCCCAGTCCAACAATCATTATTGGTGCTTCCACTCCCTCCTCCTCGGATTCCTTCATTACCACCCAGCAAAAGTGCCCTTCATCTCTCCAGAGCCGCCCTCCACCCCGCACATACATTTCATTTGTATTATAGCGCAGGTAATGGCTGACTTTACTAATGTACTCAGCTATTTACATAAAATACAGATTTGCTCTTTGCAGTAGGCATATAAACCTTCTGCGCTTCTTTATGGCACTAAAACTGCCACTAGACAAGTCTGACCCTTTTGTAGCAGGAACATAATCACAATACTTACTTGACTTTTTTATTGCTGCCTAAAAGCTACAGTTGAAAAGTGACAATTGAAGTATGTGCATTGCTTTGAAGACGCAAGCTGCAACTGCAAGACAACTGGTGGCAAATCTATCTATCTATCTATCTATCTATCTATCTATCTATCTATCTATCTATCTATCTATCTATCTATATATATCACTTTTATTTGTGGCTCTGGTTTTCCTGGGGGCCGATCGCAGCCCCCAGGGAAACCACACACGTATTGACAAAAGTGATATATATATATATATATATATATATATATATATATAGATCTATCTCTATATATATATATATATCTACATAGATATATCTATAGATAGATCTCTCTATATATATATACACATATATCTATATATATCTATAGATCTATCTATAGATATATCCAGGTAGATAGATATATCTACATATATATATATATATATATATATATATATATATATAGATCTATATAGATCTACATATATATATATATATTTTTTGGAGTTGTTGTATGGTTGCCTTGGGGGCCAAAATGGCCCCCAGGGAAACCCTACAACAACAAAAAAAAAATATTGCCCCCACAGGGGGTCGCCCTGCCCACGGGCGACCCCCTGTCCATTTATTTTAATTTTTGTTTAAAAAGGGGGCACATACCTTTAAAAAAAAAAATATGCCCCCGGGGGGGGGGGGGGGGGCTGCCTGTTTTACGAGGGGGCCGACCCCCCCAAGTGAAATCCCTGGTGTCTCGTGGTGTTTCCGGGGGCCAGGAAACACTTTCAGAAGGCCTCGTAAGAAAGGGGAGACTCTCCCCTTTCTTACAAGGCCTTCCTGAAACTGTTTCCTGGCCCCCGATCGCAGCTGTGCTGGGGTGGGGGGAGACACAGAAGAGCTTCCGTGTCTCCCAGGGAACAACATTTTTTAAAAAAATCCTCGGGTGTGACGCACTCGAGGATTTATTAACCCCCTCCCTGGTGTCGGCCACTGGTCGTGACCCGCACCAGGGAGGTAGTGCGGGCGTCGGCCAGTGGCCTACGCCCGAATTGAAAGGGTTAAATGTTGGTTCTCTGCTTCAGTCAATGCGTATATTCTGCTACATGGCAATATCGCACCTGGCTCCAGTTCAATTTTGCAGTCGTAGGGTCGATGTTGCGGCAATTTCTCAGCCTCCTTTTCATCAAAAACAGCGACTAAATCCTCATATTCTTTTGGGATTTCTGTTGTTTTAAGTGCACAGATCATTGAAGAGTGTGATGATAAACAGGCCGCTTGGGACTTGGTGGATACCTCCACTCCATCATGAAAGCAATTCTCTTTGCAGTAAGAGGAATTCATCTTGATCATTCTCTTGCTCCAATCAATTTGTGGATTATGTTCTGTAAGCCAGGGCAGACCCAAAATGAGTAGAAATTGTGGAGCATCTATCAAATTAAAGATTATCTGCTCCTGATGCCCACCAAAACCTTGCATCTGAATTGGTTTGGTCTCATGGGAAATGGGTCCTGAAGAAAGATTGGTTCCATCCACAGCTCTTACTACTTCCAAAGTAGATTTCTTGATAAATCGAGTACCCATTTTATGAGCGTATTTGATATCACAGAAGTTTCCCATAGCTCCAGAGTCTATCATAACTGAGATCCCTTGAATTTCCTTCTCAAGGGTCTTAACTGATACTGTTTGTACCAAATGTGGCGCTGCGGTTTGTAAGGTATTTGCCACTCGTTGATCTAAAGGAGTTGTCTTGGGTTCTGCTTTCATCAGGACAACTCCCTTTACTGATGAAGCTGGCCTTTTCCCGCCTGAAGAGCTTTGGGTTTCTTGGGACAGTTTTTAACAAAATGCCCAGATGCACCACAATTTAAATATAGTTGATTCACTCTTTTTTT